>NW_022436961.1:28669558-28810930 GCF_009761245.1 Sapajus apella
AGAGAAAGAGAAACATTATTCCAGAAATAATACCCCAAGCCATGCCACGTATTAGCCTGGTAGAGAAACTGCAGCTACTGATCCCAAACCCACAACGCTAGGTCCATCCTTAATGGAGCACAGAGGTATCTCGATGTCTATGTGGGAGCCCTATCAAGGTATATGTTTATGCTATACACAGGTAAACTCACAGTCATATGGCACAGTGCCCTATAGCATCCCTTCAAATTACTCTGCCACCTCCTGTGCCAGTCCCTCACCCAGTGCATTTTCTTCTCTCTGTACCGAGTTTTGCTTTGTCACCCAGGCTGGAATGCATTTGCATAATCACAGCTCACTGCATCCCTGACCTCCCAGCATAAGTGACCCTCATGCCTCAGCCTCCCATGTAGCAGGGATTACAGGCATGTACCACTATGCCCAGCTAATTAAAAAAATATTTTTTTCTTTTTGTACAGACAGGGATCTCACTATTTTGCACAGGCTGGACTTGAACTCCTGGGCTCAAGAGATCCTCCTGCCTCAGCCTCCCAAAGTGCTGGGATTGTGAGCCACCACGCCCAGCCACATTTTCTTTTCTTGCTCACTTTTCCCAAGTGTGTATGTGGATTGGTATTACCTAGCAGTAAGCTGAAATGTGAAATGCAAAGCATTATTACTTTCTCACAAAGAGCTTTACAAGCCAGGGTGTGGCTTACATTTAAAATATCAGTCAGGGTGTGGTCTACTTTTAAAATATTAATCATTGTTATTTTAAATTGCTGGTCAGATAATGTCAGTCTTGTTATACCTAAGTCTGGTTCTGATGCTCATTCTGTATATTCAAGCTGTGGAGGGCTTTTTTGTTTGTTTTGTTTTCGTGTGGCTTGCAATGTTTTGTTGAAAGTGGTTGTGCTTTACCGAGTATAAGGACCTGCTGTAAATCGACCTTTAGCGATGTGGTGAGGCGTGGAGGGAGGGGAAGCGTTCTGTGGTCCCATGAACAGGTCTGTCTTTTAGTAAGCTGCTGCCTCTGGACTGTGCACTTCAAGCGTGTTTCTCAGTTTTCCCCACTTAGGAGGGACAGGATGGCTAGAGGAAGCTAGAGTTGGGTATTTCACTTTCCCAGGTCAGTTAGGCCCTCGTGCAAGAGGTTCTCCTGAGGGCAGACTGTGAAGAACCAAGTTCACCATGGTTTCTTTTCTCTTCCTGCTGCTGGAAGCACGAGAGGATTTTTTTCCTTTGATCTTCACTCTGAGAACCCCTTAGAGCACCTGGAGGTAAAACTCACAAAGGTGGGAATGATCCCCTCTAAGACTGGGCACCCCCCTGAAGCTTTTTACTCCCAGACTTGGCCACTCTGAGTCTCCAGCAATTCGTTACTTACACTTCAGCTTTCTCTACTTGTTTCTGCAGAAGTTTCTGCTCATGGGTTTCCCCTGGAGTAAGCTATGGTTCTCTGAACCTGCCTCTGTCCAAGCAGTTTGACCTGTGACCTTAGTCATTTGATGGACCCAATAAGAGTCGTCGAATTGTAGTTTGTTCAGCTTTTTTACTTGTTAGGCCAGAATGATGACTTCCAAGCTCCTTACATGCTGGACTGGAAACTGGAGTCTCCTCCAAATGGTTTTCAATGTTCTAAAATATTTCTTTGCCAGGTGATGATGATAAAGCTAGATAAACCCTAGTCAACCTGGTAGATTCATTTGATATGTGTTTACTATGCTTTCTTTGAGACTACCTGAAAGATTAGAAATGGCATGAGCTTTGGACTTGGACGGACCTGGTTTGGAACCTTGATGGACTGATGTCTCCCTTTGTGACACACTGGATATGTTATTTAATAATCTCTCTAAGCCTCAGTTTTCTAATAGGTCAAATGGAAATTGGATTATACTCCTTATAGAATTGCTATAATTGCTGATGAGTCTCTTCTACCCTTTTGTTTCCTTACGTTTCTTTTGTGCTTTACTATTCTAGGTCACTTCTAGTTACTGTCTCTCCTGCTTCTTCTTTCTTCCATGTTAAGCCTTCAATATCATTCTTATTGGCATGTAAGGCTACAATCTACAGGTCAACACTGTAAATCATGGCCTTAGGCAAAATAACCATCCAGGAAGCTCTGGCATAAGCTTAGCTCTGGTTGAAATTTACAAACTGGTGATTTTTCTGTATCCAACCCATTTTCTTTTCTAAATCACTGGAATAATGTGAAATTCCCATTATGTTCCATTGGTACAAATTAAATGATATTAAGTAGCATCTGGATTTCAATGTCCACATCAGTGTTGAGTTCATTTGTGAGGATGAAGTTGTGTTTGGTTGTAGAAATTCCACAGCTTCTTTCCCCACAAGGCTTGCTAAGTGAAGTGCTTAGACTCTTGAAGGTTCCTCATTAGGGAGACTCCAGGACACACCCAGATGAGTACATTTAGTTTTCTTCTAGCAATCATTACTTGTTAGATGAGCTAAAAGGTCAACTGTTTATTAAGGTGGAGCAACAATGAGGTGAGCCCTGGCTGAGTCATGGGCTGGGAGTTAGAACACTTTGAAGCTGGTAATGCCCAGGCTCAAAGTCAGTTTTATTTCTTCCTGTAGCTGTTTCCAAAGGCATGAGGAGGAGATGAGAACTAACAGGAAAAACAGCAAATGATGGATAAGGGAAGAAGACAAAAGGCAAGGAGGAAAGAAAGGCAAGAAGGAAACCTGAAAGTTACTGAGGATTCATTGTATATCAGGAACTGTCTTGTGCATTTCACATTGTTCTCTCATTTGCTCCTTAAAGGCACCCTGTAGAGTAGCTATTACTATGTCTATTTCCAGGTGGAAGTAAATATATATTAGAAAGATTGGTCAAGTGTGGTGATTCATGCGTATAATCCCAGCACTTTGGGAGGCTGAGGAGGATGGATCACTTAAGATCAGGAGTTCAAGACCAACCTGGCCAATGTGGTGAAACCCTGTCTCTACTAAAAATACAAAAAGAAAAAAAAATAGCCAGGTGTTGTGGCACATGTATGTAATCCCAGCTACTCAGGAGGCTGAGGCAGGAGAATCACTTGCACCCGCAAGTTGGAGGTTGCAGTAAGCTCAGATTGTACCACTGCCCTCTAACCTGGGCAATGGAGTGAAACTCCATCTCAAAAGAAAAAAAAAAAAGAGAGATTAAGAAAATCACCACCTTCCGTCACTTAGGTAAGTAATGGAGCCAGAACTAGAATTCAGGTTACTGGAATCCAAGCCCAAAGCCTTTTTCCTTACATTCTTCCTCTTACTCAGTGAAGCTGTTGTCTAATATCTCCTCTGTGTTACACACTGTGTGATAGGTGCAGTGATGTAATTTTGAAGATGCCACTCTCAGCTCCCTGAACATGACATGTTAACAGTCTGATAGGCAACTCTAACACCAAAATAGTTTCTACACGGAGTCCTAAGTGCCTTAGGTATGTATGAGGGACAATGGGGATTTTCAGCGAGGAGCAATCAGTGCTGGCTGGGGAAGTAGGTCTACAAAGAGTTTAAGATGAGTGCAGGGAGGTCTCCCAGGTGGAGGCAGCAGGATATGCAACTCATGAGGAAATAAACCATTATTCAAGTCATCATGGTGAGAACACAAGGAGTGAGAAGAGGAGCAGTCAGAGGTGAAGTCTGGAGTCTGACCGTGGTGGGCCTTGTGTGCCAGACCAGGGAGTTTAGGCTTCCTGATGCAGGTGATAAGGAAACACCTTAACAGATGAATACTTGATGAAAGGCATCATTTAGACGGGCTACTCCAGCAGCATTGCAGAGCATGGGCCAGAAGGAATTGAGAGTAGAGCCTGTGTGTGTCCAGGTGATACCGGGGGAGGTCCCCAAACACTCGTGGGACTTCAACCCCAGCCAGTGTCCAGGGTCTTGACACCATCATGACATGAGAAGAAAGTCAAGGATGAGTCCGAAAATAGCGAAAGTGTGGAAATGTATTGCCCAGTGAAAAGTGCATACTCAAGAAAGGGGAGTGCAGGCATAGTCAAGAGAGAGTCACACATAAGACAGCTTGAGACTGCTACCTTTATGGGTTTCTTTAACCAAGGGATAGAACACCCATGAAAATTCCTGGGAAAAGATGGAGATTTCTTGGAACTGTGGTGCCACAGGATTTTTACACCAAATATGGGTGTTCCAAGAACTGTCGCGGCGCTGGTGGTGTGTGACTGAGAATGTTAATGAGCATATAACGAGGACCTAAGTGAAGCCTAGGTCGATCCAGCACCATGTTGGGTCCAGCTGGTCTTAGCCCACTTGGTCCACACGGGTGTTTCAGGGTCTTAAGCCCATAGCCTTTAGTCATGTGAAACTACTGTCTGAGAGTTTTTATGCTCCTGTGACAACGCTCTATCATTCCTGTCTCATAAGGGGAGTTCTGGAGCTGGGATGAAACTTCATAGTTGCCCCAAATAGATACAGATCAGGCCTTTGTAAAGCACATGGGTTGAAGTTCAAGAGGAAAGAAAGAAACTTCAGGTGGGCTTGAGAGACTCCAATTATCTGCAAGTTTCATCACATGACAGACAATAGGCCCTGAAGGAATCAAAATATTTTACTTCAAAACATATTTCTTTCACACATTCTGAAATGGTCTCTTGTGAGGGAAATTTGCATTCTGTAAAGAATCACCTTCCGTTACTAGGCCTTTTCCCGGAGAGTCTAATATTTTGGGGGGTCTGATAACAGACATTCACCATTTATTCTCTCTGCAGTCTGCTACCTGAATACTTCACCCCCCTTATCTAAGCTCAGCCACTTCTGGCCAGGTGTGATGGCTCATGTCTCTAATCCCAGCACTTTGGGAGGTCAAAGTCAAACCCCGTCTCTACTAAAAATACAAAAATTAGCCAGGTGTGGTGGCTCATGCCTGTAATCCCAGCTACTTGGAAGGCTAAGGCATGATAATTTCTTGAACCTGGGAGGTGGAGGTTGCAGTGAGCTGAGATGGTGCCACTGCACTCCAGCCTGGGTGACAGAGTGGGACTCTGTATCGAAAAGTAAATAAATAAATAAATGCGAGCATTTCTTCATGCTGAACTCAACTTTTGAGGCAGAACTTAACTCTTTCACCCACTTGCTAATCAGGAAATCTTTGAATCCACCTAGGACCTGGAAGCCCCCATTCCCCCCTATTTTGAGACATCCCAAACAAATGTATACCTTGAAAGTTTCTGTCTCACTAAAATGTATAAAACCAAGCTGTAACCCAACTACCTTGGACACATGTTCTTGGGACCTCCTGAGGCTGTGTCACAGGCCATGGTCCTTAAACTTGGCAAAGTAAACCTCTAAATCGATTGAGACCTGCTCAGATACTTTTTGGTATACCCTTAAAAGAAGAAAAGTTGTGGAAAAGGAGGAAGGGAGGAGACTGTGGTCATGGATGTGTCGGAGTTTAGGGTTTTAGAAGCAGAGCCATTCCTCATGATGAAGGGGCCATGATGACCATGGGAGTAGGTTTCAAGGAGAAGGAAGTTGGAGCTCATTGCCATTGAGTTAAAGCGTTACGAGGCCAGGGTATTAGATATGTTGCCAATACAGATATTAAATTTATTTAAGATGGTAGTAGATGCTAAGGGGGGAAGAAAGACTCAAACGGGTGTTAAAGTGCTCAGTGAATGTAGAAATATGATGCTCGCTTTGGTAGAATATTAATGAGAAAGGTAAAAGGAGGAGTAATAAAATGGCTGGAACCTAAAAAAAAAAAAGGCCATTTAGTATAGTGAGGTAAAAACAACGTCTTGATAAAATTATCAGGGAGTTGGGGGAATGCAAATACCACCACTGGTTTCCATATGAGCGAACGAGCAGCTTCCATTAAAAATGGTTCTAAGGAGGCCAGGTGTGGTGGCTCGTGCCTGCAATCCTAGCACTTTGGGAAGCCAAGGTGGGAGGATTACTTGAGCCCAGGGGTTTGAGACCAGCTTGGGCAACACAGTGAAACACTGTCTCTACAAAAAATAGAAAAATTAGCAGGTATGGTGGCATGAGCCTGTAGTCCCAGCTACTCAGGAGGCTGAGGTGGGAGAATTGCTTGAGCTTGGGAAGCAGAGGTTTCAGTGAGCCGAGACTCCATCCTGAATGTCAGAGTGAGACCCTGTCTCAAAAAAAAAAAAAAATTAAACAGTTCTAAGGAATCAATATCCTTAGGGTAGAGGCAGAGTTCAAAAAGTCATGGGAGTAGAGAGAAAATTCCAGAAAGATAATGTCCTCTTGGAGGTTATCTATAGTGAATGTGGTATCTCTCTTCTGTTTCTTTGACTATTTTTCTATTATTGTACCATTCATAGGCTGTTTAAATTATCGCAGCTTTATAACAAAATTCAATTTCTGGTCTTTCAAGTCCAATTTTGTTGTTCTTATCCTGCCCCCCACCCTCAATTTCTTAGCTATTTTACTTAATAAAATTATTTTACTGTTATTCTGATAAGAAATTGCATTAAATGTGTAGTTTTACTTGGGTATCATTGACACCCTTATTCTTTGTTGTAGGTCAAGTTCCCTGGGAAGCCTACTCAGAAGGAGATTAGTAAAAGTAGATGTATTAGGAAGAAACATTGAGATTAATATGTGGGAGTAAGGAAGTGGGATCAGGCAGAGGAAGCATTGAACTGTAATAAAGTCACAACAAAGCAGTTGATCCCATGAAGATGGGATTCTGGTGCTGAAATGGAATTGTGCAGTTGTCCCAAACTGAGGCAAGGGGACCAGACCTTTGTAAAACTTCCTTCCACCCATTGACCAGTCTCACTAGATGTGAACTACCCAGCAAGAAGAGGCCTTAAGCTTAAGAGAGGTGGCTTTCTTCAGTTGAGGGAGACTCCTGGAGAACAACGAAGCTGCAAGCCATTGGCAGCCAACACTCTCAGCAGCTAAGGGAATGAGTGCCTTGGTCTCATTCCAAGTGGGGAATCTCAGTGGCACATCACAGCATCCACTATACCCATTTAAGTCTCTTCATTTCAGAGTATATTTTGTCTTCTTGTTTGTTCAAATCTGTTTTTTTCTGAAGATTTTCAAAGATTCGAATTGTTACAAATGTAATCTCCTGATGGGTTCCTCTTGCCCACTGAATGGGGAAAACCAATTCACTAAGACTGTGGTATTGCAGTAGAGAAAAAGTGTAATTAAAGTAAAGCCAGCCACGTAGAAGGACAGGAATTTTATTATTACTCAAATCAGCCTACCAGAGAACTCAGAGGCCAGGGTATTTATGAATAATTTGGTGGGCAGGGGACTAGGGAATGCGTGCCACTGAATGGCTGGGGATGAAAGCATAGGGGTGCAGAAAAGGGTCCCTGTGCACTGAGTCTGCCTCTGGGTGGAGGCCTTGGGACAAGCTGAGTCATGATTCACAGGTCCAGGTGGGGCCAGTTGATTACCAGAAACCAATAGTCTGAAAAACATCTCAAAAGACCAATCGTAGTTTCTACAATACTGATATTACCTATAAGAACACTTTGGGAATTCACAAATCTTGTGACCTCTGGCCACATGGCTCCTTAGCAGTAAGAGATTATAGAAACTATGCCTACATTTGAGCAGAATTCAGCTCCCCAATAATCCTAATCTTGTGGTCTTTCATTAGTTTTATAAAGGCAGCTTCAGTCCCTGAGCAAGAAGTGAGTTAGTTTTAGGGAGAGACTATTATCGTTGCTTTTAAGTTAAACTGTAAACTAAATTTCTCCCATGGTTAGCTTGGCCTATGCCCAGGAATGATCAGGGACAGCCAGCATGTGCAGCTAGAAGCAAGATGGAGTCAGTAATGCTAGGCTTCTCTCACTGTCATAATTTTTGCAAAGGTGATTTCACAATACCTTACATAGACCTTTCCAGATAATGTCTATCATGCTGCTTATTAAATTTATTATAGATTGTTTTGTATTTCATATAGGCATGGTGAATGAAACTTTATTCATTGCATTTTCTAACTGGTTATTCCTAGTGTGTAAAAACAGTATATAGGTTACTATATTCATGTATTTGTCTATTTACTTTTTTTAGCTTTAGTGAGATATCATTGACATACAATCGGCTGCACATATTTAAAGTGTGTACTTGGATGAGTTTTTGACATATGTATGTATTTATAAAAATATCACTGCAATCAAAATAATCGGCATATTCATCATCCCCAAAACCTTTCTTATGTCTCTTTGTCATCCATTCCTTCTCTGGCAGCAACCCCTGACCCATGGTAACCATTAATTTGCCTTCTGGCCAATTAGTTTGCATTTTCTAGGACTTTTTTAGGGATAAAATCATACAGTGTATATGATTTTTTTGCCTATCGTTTTTGCCTGTCTTCTCAGCATAATGATTTTGAGATTCATCCATGTTGCTTCATGTATTAATAGTTCATTCCTTTTTATTGCTGTGTAGTATCATATGAGTATCATAGCATATCCATTTGCCGGCTGATGAACATTTGCTTGTTGTTTCCAGTTTTGGGAAATTACAAATAAAGATTGCATTAATATTCATTTACAAGTCTTTGTGCAGATATACTATTTCTTTTCTTTTGGGGACATACCTACAAGTGGAATGTCTAGGTCATATGAGAGGTATGCATTTAATGTTTTAGAAAACTGCTCAATCATTTTCAAAACAATTGCATCATTTTACATTCCTACCAGCAGTGACTCAGAATTCCAGTTCTTCCATATTCTTTGCCAATGTTCAGTGTGGTCAGACTTTTAAATTTGAGCCATTCTAGTGGATATTGCATTATTATACTGTATTAGTCCATTTTCATGCTACTGATAAACACAAACCCAAGAATGAAAAAAAAAAAAAAAGAGGTTCCACAGACTTCCAATTCCACACGGCTGAGGAGGCCTCACAATCATGACAGAAGGCAAAGAGGTGCAAGTCACATCCTACATGGATAGTGCCAGGCAGTGAGAGAGCTTGTGTAGGGAAACTCTCATTTTTAAAACCATCAGATCTCATGAGACTCATTCACTATCATAAGAGCAGCACAGGAAAGACCTGCCCCCATAATTCAATCATCTCCCACCAGGTTCCTCCCATGACACATGGGAATTGTGAGAGTTACAGTTCAAGATAAGGTTTGGGTGGGGACACAGCCAAGCCATATCATTCCACCCCGGCCCCTCCCAAATCTCATGTCCTCACATTTCAAAATGAATCATGCCTTCCCAACAGTCCCCCAAAATTTTAAATCGTTTCAACATCCTCAAAAGTCCACAATCCAACATCTCATCTGAGACAAGGCAAGTCCCTTCCACCTATGAGCCTGTGTATTAGTCCATCTTCATGCTGCTAATAAAGACATAACCGAGACTGGGAAGAAAAAAAGGTTTAATTGGACTTATAGTTCCACATGGCTGGGGAGGCCTCAGAATCATGGCAGGAGGCAAAAGGTAGTTCTTACACGGTGGAAACAAGCCAAAATGAGTTAGATGCAAAAGCAGAAACCCCTGATAAAACCATCAGATCTCATGAAATGTATTCACTACCACGAGAACAGTATGGGGGAAACCGTCCCCCTGATTAAAATTATATCCCACAGTGTCCCTCCCACCACATGTGGGAATTATGAGAGTACAATTCAAGATGAGATTTGGGTGGGGACACAGCCGAATCATATCAGCCTGTAAAACCAAAAGCAAGTTAGTTACTTTCTAGATACAATGGAGGTACAGACACTGGGTAAATACCGCTATTCCAAATGGGAGAAATTGGTAAAAACATAGGGGCTACAGGCCTCATCCAAGTCTGAAATCCAGATTTTGAAATCAAATCTTAAAACTCCAAAAGGATCTCCTTCGACTCTATGTCTTACATCCAGATCACACAGATGCAAGAGGTGGATTCCCATGGTCTTAGACAGCTCTGCCCCTGTGGCTTTGTAAAGCACAGCTTCACTCCCAGCTGCTTTCACAAGCTGGTGTTGAGTGTCTGCAGCTTTTGCTGGCACATGGTGCAAGCTGTCAGTGGACCTATGATTCTGGGGACTGGAGGACCATGGCCCTCTTCTTACAGCTTCACTAGGCAGTGCCCCAGTAGGGACTCTATGAGGGCTCCAACCCCACATTTCCCTTCCACACTGCCCTAGCAGAGGTTCTCCATGAGAGCCCTGCCCCTGCAGCAGACTTCTGCCTGGACATCCAGGCATTTCCATGCATCCTCTGAAATCTAGGCAGAGGTTCCCAAACCTCAGTTCTTGACTTCTGTGCCCCCACAGGCTCAATACAACTTGGAAGCTGCCAAGGCTTGAGGCTTGCACCCTCTGAAGCTGTGGCCTGAGCTGCACCTTGGCCACTTTTAGTAACACCTGGAGTGGCTGGGATGCAGGGCACCAAGTCCCTAAACTGCACACAGCACGGGGACCCTAAGCCTAACCCAAAAAACCGTATTTTCTTCCTAGGCCTCTTGGCCTATGAAAGGACAGGCTGCCAAGAAGACCTCTGATATTGGAGACATTTTCTCCATTGTCTTGGGGATTAACATTCAGCTCCTCATTACTTATGCAAATTTATGCAGCCAGCTTGAATTTCTCCTCACAAAATTAGATTTTCTTTTTTATCACATTGTCAGGCTGCAAATTTTCCAAACTTTTAAGCTCTGTATCTCTTTTAAAACTGAAAGCTTTTAACAGCACCCTAGTCATCTCTTGAATGCTTTGCTGCTTAGAAATTTCTTCCACCAGATACTCTAAATCATCTCTCTCAAGTTTAAAGTTCCACAAATCTCTAGGGCAGGGGCAAAATGCTGCCAGTCTCTTGACTAAAACATTACAAGAGTCACTTTTGCTCCAGTTCTCAACAAGTTCCTCATCTCCATCTGAGGCCACCTCAGCCTGGACCTTATCATTCATATCAATATCAGAATTTTTTTCAAAGCCATTTAGCAAGTCTCTAGGAAGTTCCAAACTTTCCCACATTTACTTATCTTCTTCTGAGCCCTCTAAACTGTTCCAACCTCTGCCTGTTACCCAGTTCCAAAGTCGCTTCCACATTTGGTGGTATCTTTCAGCAGTGCCCGATTCTACTGGTACCAATTTACTGTATTAGTCTGTTTTCATGCTGCTAATAAAGACATCCTTGAGAGTGGAAAGAAAAAGAGGTTTAATGGGCTTACAGATCCACATGGCTGGGGAGGTCTCACAATCATGGTGCAAGGCGAGGAGAAGCAAGTCACTTATTACATGGATGTTGGCAGGAAAGAGAGAGCTTGAGCTTGTGCAGGGAAAGTCCCATTTTTGAAACTGTGAGATCTCGTGAGACTCATTCACCATCATGAGAACAGTGCAGGAAAGGCCCACCCCCATAATTCAATCACCTCCCTCTGAGTTCCTCCCACAACACATGGGAATTGTGGGAGTTACAATTAAAGATGAGATTTGCATGGGGACACAGCCAACCATATCACCTAACCCACTTAAACATGCTCAGAACGCTTTAAGCACAGTATCCAATAAATTAAATGACATTTTCAACACTTTATTGTAAAAGAGGCTTTGTGTTAGAGGATTTGGCTCAGCATCACAAGAGTATTATTCTGTATATCACTTGCCTGGGAAAAGACCAAAACTCACAACTCAAAAAGTGTGGTTTTTACTGAATGTGCCTCATTTTCGCACCATTGTAGAGTCAAAAAATTGTAAGTTGAACCATTGTAAATTGGGGATTGTCTGTATATATGCTAGGTCAAGACTGGAAGTGAACTATAATGAAAGTAGTAGCTTTAGGAGAGTGAGTTTATATGTGATTTTTTTTCTGCCTTTTTCCTTCCCCTCCCTATCCTGAAACACAACTCAGTCCTAAAGCAATTAGGAGGAGCAGAATAAGGTAGGTGGGACAATGTGGGTGTGGGGATGGGGGCACCAGAGCAGGATTCAGAGCCCAGCAGGAAAGAAGCCATGCATGTTTGGCACAGGGTGCCTAAAAGGAAAGAAAAAACAATTCTGTTTTTCTCTACCCTCAACACTTCTCAGCAGAGACACCAAGTATGTGTCCTTCAGTTTTGAAACTAATTTTCTGGAGTTAACATCTGCTGTGGTTTATTCGTCCCCACCAAAACTCATGTTGAAACGTGATTCCAAGTACAGTGGTGTTGGGCATATTAGGAGATGTTTGGTTCTTCCTCATAAACAGATAACAGTCTCTCCTGGGGCTGGGGAATGGGTGAGTTCTTACTCCGTTCTGTGAGAGTTGGTTGTTAACGAGAGCCTGGCACCTCCTGCCTCTCTCCCGCTTCCTTTCTCACCATGTGATCTCTGCACACACTGGCTTTCTTTTACCTTCTCTGTGAGTGGAAGCAGCCCAAGGCCCTCACCAGATGCAGATGCTCAATCTCAAAAAAAGACTGAGGCAAGTCTCAACTTAGAGGTTTATTTTGCCAAAGTTGAGATGTACCTGGGTTGTAGGGGACAGGGGCAGTGACCATGAATCACAGGAGCATCTGTGATCTGTGACTTTTCTGAGAGAGTTTTGAGGACTTCAATATTTAAAGGGGAAAGAGCAACCAACAGGTGAAGGAGGAAAGAAATAAAGGAGGGAAGGTAGGCAATGAGGCAGGTAGATACATTCTGGGAAGGCTTTGACTCGTGCTCACTGAATCTACATTTTACATGTGAAAAGAGGAGGTAGAGGAGCGTCAATTATGCATTCATCTTATGCTCAGTAAATCTATATGTTACATAAGATAAACAGAGTAGAGGAACAGTGAATTATATATTCACCTCATACTCAGTAAATCTACATTTTACATAAGATAAACATAAAGTCGAAGAAGCAGTCACTTATGCATTTGTCTTGGGTGGGTGGAGGGATGGCTCCAGTCTTGTCCTTGTCCTGTATCTGTGAATATAAGCTATTAATTTATATTGTCAGGATGAGATTCAACAGAACTCTGTTTTAGGATTCATTTACTGAAAGATTTGAGGGCCCACAAGGAATTCCCTTGTAAGCAATTTGTGAAACCACTACCTGGGGATATATGCGGGCTTTGATCATTGCAGTTAGACAGATAGTTTAGGAAGACACAGAAAGGCAAGTTTTTTTGTTGTTTTATTTTGTGTTTGTGTGTGTGTGTGTGTAACTCAGTTTCCCAAGCTTAACTGTCCCGTTGGCATAGCGGAGTGGGGTTTCAAGATTCTGTTTTTCTTTCACAATGGCAACACAAAATGGACTAGGGCAGCATCAAACCCTGCGAGTTAAAGAGCTCAGTCTCACAAGACTGCCCCCACTTCAGATGCCAGTCACAAGTCCCAGGTTAACACCTGCACTTCTGACTGAGTTGGCTACATACTGGGATTTCCCATGACCCCCTCCTTAGGCTTGATCATTTGCTATAAAAGCTCACAGAATTCAAGGAAACATTTTGCTAACTATTACCAGTTTATTCTAGAGGTTATGATTCCAGGACAGCCAAATAATTATCGAGGGCAATGCCCTTGCTTGTAGGAAACATCCACTTAAATACAGTAGTTCCCCTTTACCTTGGTTTCACTTTCCACGGTTTCAGTCATGATCAACAGCACTCCGAAAATAGTAAATGGAAAATTCCAGAAATAAACAAGTTATAAGTTTTTAAATAGCACACCATCCTGAGTAGCATGATGCGCACCATGCTGTTCCATATTCCTCAGGACGTGAATCTCCCCTTTATCCAGTAAATCCACGCTATGGATGTGTCCCACCCATGAGTATCTTAGGAGCCACCTTGGTTATCAACTGTCACAGTATCCCACTGCTCGGGTTCAAGTCACCTTTGTACTTAATAACGTCCCTAAAGCACAAGAGTAGTGATGCTGGCAATTTGGATATGCCAAAGAGAAGCCATAAAAGTGCTTCTTTTCCATGAAAAAGTGAAAGTTCTTGACTTAATAAGAAAAGGAAAAAATCATATGCCGAAGTTGCTAAGACCTATGGTAAAAACATATCTTCTAGTTGTGAAATTGGGGAGAAGGAAAAAGAAATTTGTGCATAGTACACATAGGGTTTAATACTGTCTGTGATTTCAGGCATCCATTGGGGGTCTTGGAACATCTCTCCTGCAGATAAAGAGGGATTACTGTATTGTATTAGTTAGCTTGGGCTTCATAAAAAAATATCACAGCCTGGGTGGCTTAAACAACAGAAATGTACCTTCTTAAGTCATGAACCCTAGAAGTCCAGGATCAAGGTTCTGGCAGGATTGGTTTCTCCTAAGGCCTTTCTTCTTGGCTTGCAGAACTGGGAAAGTGTTACAGTATCCCACTGCTCAGGTTCAAGTCACCTTTGTACTTAATAACGTTCCCAAAGCACAAGAGTAGTGATGCTGGCAATTTGGATATGCCAAAGAGAAGCCATGAAAGTGCTTCTTTTCCAAGAAAAAGTGAAAGTTCTTGACTTAATAAGGAAAGAAAAAAACTATATGCTTAAGTTGCTAAGACCTATGGTAAAAACATATCTTCTATCCATGAAATTGGGAAGAAGGAAAAAGAAATTCGTGCATAATATACACAGGGTTTAAGACTATCTGTGATTTCAGACTATCTGGCTGCCTTCTCCCTGTGTCTTCTCACCATCCTCCTTCTGTATGTGTCTATGTCCTAATCTCCTCTTCTTATAAGGGTACCAGCACGTTCGATTAGGGCCCCTCCTAATGGCCCCATTTTAACTTAACTGCCTTTATAAAGACCTGATCTGCAAATCCAGTCATATTCGGAAATACTGAGGATTAGGGCTCTAACATATAAATTTTGAAGAGACACAGTTAAGCCCACAAGTATCAAAAGGCTGACAAAGCTTTATGCCAGCAATTCATTCTCAAATGGTTCAGGAAAAATAAATTATCTGCACTTTACTTTCAACTTTCCTGTAAGCTTGTTTTGGATTAAAACAAAGAAAAAGATGTGCTTGAAGGTTGTTCTTCTATTCTTTCTACAATACTCTAAAACAAAATGAAGGCAAGAGAGTAATCATGTTTTATTAAAATGCAAATAAAGTGTTAATTCTATCTGAAACATGATAAAGCTCTGTTATTTAAAAAATGCTCTTCAGTAGCATACTTCATGCCTTGGAGATACCGGATGTAAGACATATGGTGCAATAGATATGCTTTAATGCCAAATAACACAATCACAATGGACTCATCTATTTCAGGTCTTTGCTGGATTTCCCTCACACAGTTGAGCTCAGGCATTGTGCAAGATCAATGTGTTTATTTCTAAAGTGGCATCTTCCATCATTTTACAGCTCCTTCAACAGGCTACCAGCTGTGTGAGCCTCCCACATAACCACAAAGTATATTAACTAGCAACAGAAGGAAGAGGATAGGAAAAGGAGGTGGAAGGGAGAGTTCAATTTCACATTACTGGTTTTTGCCAAATTATAACATTATGCCATATGGTGTATGTATGAAAGTGCTGGATCTGGAAAAAGCAGGTGGAGTTAAAAGCAGAGGAAGATGGGACAGGAAGAAAATCAAAGAGTTTCACATGCATAAAGGGAGCACAGTGAAATGAAACTTGCTGGTGAATAGCAAGATTAGATGCAAAACCATCAACTCCAACTCATGCCTTGTCAACAGCCTCCTTCCCTATGCCCCTTCACAGTCAAAGTCCTTGATGCCCACCCACCCACTGTGACCTCATGTGCTCCAGCAACATTCCCTGGACAAAGGTATGTTCCTTAAAGACCTCTTACTCAAAGTACAAAATTCCACTGTAAAAGAGGTAAGTAAATGATGGAGTAAATTACTATGTTGGCCCGGCGTGGTGGCTCATGCCTGTAATCCCAGCACTTCAGGAGGCTAAGGCAGGAGGATTGCTTGAGGCCATGAGTTAGAGACCAGCCAGGGGAACATAGCAAGACCCTATCTCTACCAAAAAAAAAAAATTGTTTTAAACTAGCTGGGTTTGGTGGTGCATACCTGTAGTCCCAGCTACTCAAGGGCTGACGTGGGAGGATTGCTTGAGACTGGGAGGTAAAAGCTGCAGTGAGCCATAATTGCACTGCCCTCCAGCCTGAGCATCTCAATAAATAAATGAATGAATAATTTAAAATGATATAAATATAATAAGAAAAACAGGGAATTAAGACTTCCATGGGTTCAAAAATACAATTAGACAGAAGAAATAAGATCTAGTGTTCAGTAACAAAATTGAGTGACTACAGTTAAAAATAATTTATTGTATTTTTCAAAATAACCAGAAGAGTAGAATCAGAATTTTCCTAACACACACACAGACACACACACACACACACACACACACACACACACACACACACACACATACTGATAAATGCTTGAGGTGATGGGTAACCCAATTACCCAAATTTGATCATTACACATTTTATGCTTACATCAAAATCTCACATGTACTCCCATAAATATGTACAACTGTCGGGTACCCACAAACATTTTTTTAAAAAAGTTAAAGAGACTTTTGCTGCCAAGTCATCTTGGTGTGAATAAGTTTATGAGCACAATCTCTGCAGAACAGCTGCCTGAAATCAGGTCTGAGAGAAGATCAAATCACATTTAGTAAGAGTCAAGACTGGTTCCAGCATCCACTCCGGACAAGTGCCTCTCCTCTCCTGAGAAGGGAGAATAGTAAGCCTTCTCCTGTTCTCTGCACCCACCAATGGTCAGGGAGGATGCATCAGGCAACATTCTGACAGTATCATCTGTCTTTTCCAGGTCATTTATTCTCTTTTGTGCTCCATCATGACCCATCCCAGTCCAATTCCTAACTCAGTTATTTCATCTGTTAAGATTCAACTAAAATGTCACGTGTTCTGTGAATTCTTCTCCCGTCCGCCCCCCTCTTTTCCTACCTTTTTTTTTCTTAACGTTTTAGCATCTTATTTCAGCATTTAGTTGTGTACTTGTCAATTCTCTCATCAGACTGTAAATGGATTTAGGACGTGAACACTGTCCTACTCCTCCTCCCATACTTAGTTCCTGCTGCACTGCCTGGAGTATGCAAGCATTTAATAAATGTTTGCTGAAGCAAATAGACTCAAAGTTAATGAGACTTTTGATTTTCCAGGGCTTTATTTACACATTCTTTTCCCACTACAGTATAAAAAGTCATCAAACTGAACATGCATGGGAACAAGGCTCTTGATGCAGTTAAACAAGTTTCAAAAACGTTAATTAAAGAGCATTTGCCCATTAACAGGAAAGAACAGACCCAAAGGCAATAACTCCATCCTCACATCCCTAGTTGGTTAAAATGCATATGCTTTTGCGCCATGGATTTGAGAGTCATAAATTTGAAAATCAGTTCCCCTTAGCTCTGTGAACTCTGAATTTCACTTCCTTTCCCATTTGCTTAACATCAATGACACCCAGAACAATGCCGGGAAAGGGCTCTGGATGTTATCAGCTGCAGCAGGGGAACCAACCTAGGAGCCTGAACCGGGGCCTGGCGAGAACAGAAAGTGTATTTTAAAGGACTGAATCTATCACTCTTATTTGTTGTTTGAACCAGGCTCTGAAAGGTATGGTTCTGGATTAAGGAGATTTTTTTTCCAAACCAATGCACTAGAATTTACAACAATTGAATGTTCTCCCCTCCAAAGTTCACATGCTGATTCCATGTTGCTCACAATGGTTTGAAATTTCTCTGTGGGTTTGCTTCCTATTTGTGTCATACCAAATGGTCTTTTAAATCCAAAGAGGACCTGGCACGGTGGCTCACACCTATAATCCCAGCACCTTGGGAGGCAAAGGCAAGCAGATTGCTTAAGTCCAGGAATTCAGGACCAGCCTGGGCAACATGGTGAAACCCTGTCACTACAGAAAATACAAAAATTAGCCAGGCATGGTGGCACATGCCTATAGTCCCAGCTTCTTGGGAAGCTGAAGCAGGGGGATTTTTTGTGCCGGGGATGCAGAGGTTGCAGTGAGCTGAGATCATGCCACAGTACTCCAGCCTGTGTAACAGAGTGAGAGCTTGTCTGGGGGAAAAAAAGTCTGAAATAGCATCTTCTATCGGGGTTACTCACATCCTTTCACTAGATTTCACTCTAAAAGATGTGGAGCTGATTTCAAAAGTGAAGTCTACTCTAAAATAACAGAGTTATGACCACTGAAAATAGAGAATACACATCTGACACTGCCATCTACAGCAAGTGTCACCTTGGAAGAAGCATCCAGGGTGCCAAGCTGATGTTGTAAAAGGGGACAGTACTCATTTAGATATTCCAAATTCTGGCTTTTTTTTTTTTTTTCCTAAAACAGAGTCTTACTCTGTTGCCCAGACTGGAGTGCAGTGGCATGATTTTTGCTCACTGCAACCTACACCTTCCGGATTCAAGCGATTCTCCTGCCTCAGCCTCCCGAGTAGCTGGGACCGCAGGCACACGCCTCTATGCCCAGCTAATCTTTTATTTTTGTATATTTAGTAGAGATGGGGTTTCACCAAGTTACCCACGATGGTCTCGATCCCCTGACCGCATAATCTGCCTGTCTCAGCCTCTCAAAGTGCTGGGATTACAGGTGCCAGCCACTGCACCGGCCTCGTATTCTAGCATTTTATTTATCAGTCAGGCTCCTCCCCTTCATATGTAAAATGATCTGCAAATGATGATCCCATCTGTGAAAGAAAAAACAACACTGTATAGGGATTCAATAAGGAGATGTGGAAAGGTTTTGTCTCTGAAGAGGAGGGCATCATTTGTTCATCATTCATGTATTCACTCAACTCCCATATACAAAGCATTGACTCTACGCAAGGGTTGCTCTGGGAACTGAGGATATACAGAAGCATGAAGCTAAGTTCCTGCCTTCTCAAAGTGTTCATAGGCTGGGAAGAAACACAGATAATTTCCACACTCTTTCACTGTTTGAATGCTTTCAAAGATGCATGTACACAGGAGCCTGGAAGCAGAAAGCTGAGGAGCTGAGCCTGAATGGGAGTCTGCTGAAGGAGGTGGGGAGAGCAGGATGGATTTTCCAGAGTAGAGAAAACACTATGTAAACATCAGCTCTAATTGACTTTAAGGCAGATCACACTGCAACGTCCTCATCTCAGGCTGAAATCTCCCAACACTCTAGAACGGTTACACATAATTATTCCGAAGTCTAAGAGAGTAAAACCTGATAATATATGCAAACAGCTACATAGTTAATAAAAGGTAAGTCAGCAGTCTATTTTCTCTGCAACAATGTAAGACATCCTTGCAACCTCCCTGGAAACAAAAACTAAAAATAAATAAAGAATAAAGACATACCAAGTTTTTGCCAACATAGAAGTAAAGATAAACAATGTTTGCCACTCCTTGGGTCAGACTATCTGCTGAATCAGACTCTCCCCTACTAACCACCTTCTTCCCCAGCCCAGGTGCTTTGCTTGTAATGTGGGGCAGAAGTGGGTAGAGGCTGGGCATTGTTTCTGCCTTCCAATTGTACTTCCTAATAGGGAACTGCCAATTAGCCTGGTTCTCACCCTCGACCCACCTCCTTCTCCCTCTAGGTAGCAGCACTCACTGTCTCAGGTCTTAGTCTAGAGTCAATCCCACAAGTAAGCCAGGCCCACATCTATGAGGGCTCAGTCATGTCCTTGTTCATCGGATGTCTGCACTTACAAATTATTCTTTCAAGCTAACCACCAACTTGTAACATAGTTAACATATAACCACACCAAGACACTGGCATTATGTTGCTCGTTTTACAAATACAAAAACTGAGGTTCAGAAAAAAATAATTACCCAAGATTCCATAGTCAGAAAACCATGGAGTCAGGATTTGAATCCAGGTCTATCTCATTGCAAAGGCCCTGCTCCCTCCTCGATTTCTGGCCTCCCAGAAACTCACTCTGTGACTCCCAAATAAATTACTTCACCTCCCTGGGCCCTATTTTCCTCATCTGCAAAAGAAAAGATCCACACCAACATCGGTAAAATTATTGGTTCATTCTGTGCTCATGTCCACAAGTTCATAGGTACGGAGCAAAAAAGTGGGGACAGGGAGATTTTACAGTCAAGCACATTGGGGGAAACTGATTTCAACAAAGCTCAGTGTATTTGTTTCCTTCAGGACTTCTCAGAGCTTTTAACATAATGATATGTTTTAGAAACTTTTGAGAAGGAATATATATATATATATATATATATATATATATATACATACATACACACACACTTGAGACAGGATCTCATTCTCTCACCCAGGCCAGAGTGCAATGGCACAATCATAGCTCACTGCACCCTCGAACTCCTGGACTCAAGCAATCTTCCCACCTCAGCTACCCAAGTAGCTGAGACCACAGGCGTGCACCACCACACCTGGCTAATTTTGTGGTTTTTAAATTTTCATGTAGAGATCAGGTCTTACTATGATGTCCAGGCTGGTCTTGAACTCCTGAGCTCAAGCAATCCTCCTGTCTCAGCCTTCCAAATTGCTGGGGTTACAGGTGTGAGCCACCATACCCAGCCTGGCTAATTTTTTATTTCATTTTTTGTAGAGACAAGGTCCCACTATGTTGCCTAGGCTGGTCTCAAACTCCTGAGCTCAAGTAAACCTCCTGCCTCAGCCTCCCAAAGTACTGACCAAGAAGGGCCATATTCTTATTTCCTTTATTCACTGCGGAACACCACTACCCGTAGAACACCGGTGTTCCTCGGAACCAGTTTGGGAAACACTGCCTGGGGTAATACATAAGGGGTTTCCAATTCCTGCATTCACAGCCAGGACCCCAGAGCCTCTGACTCTTGCTCCAATCCTACACATATTTAAAGATCTCTAGGGAGGCTAAATCTATGATGTCTCTCAAGGCCTCCACTGAAGATGAATCTGTTAAGCTAATTAATAGTTACTAGCTAGTTAATTCTTTAGTTAGCACAAACAGGCTGCCTTTCCATTTCTTCAGTGATGGAGAGAGTAAAATCCAAGGCAGAGCTGCTTACACAAGCCCTTTTCCTACCTAGACAACTGTTGCTGGCTTCATGCCATTGTTTACACACGGTCATTTCTTTCGCTCCAAGCACTTAGACTTGGATTCGTTTTCATAAACTTAAAGCTGCTATTTGGGGATTTGTTTTTGTGACTCTAATTTGACTTAGTTCGCAGTGGAATACTCTTTATTACATCTTTCTAAATGGAGAGCTGCCCATTTTTTTGGATTCAGCCCAAGTACAGAGCTGTCTAGATGGAGGGGGTTGGGCTGAAACTTTTAAAAGGGCTCTTCTAAGCCCAGGATTCCGTAATTCCCAGTTTTTCATCCCACTCTTCATGTTTTTCTGGCTCCCTCAGAAACTTAGAAAATTTAAAGGAGAGCTAGAAAAAGAGGAAAATGAAAAGGAAAAGAAGGAAATAAAGTTCTGGTTTTCCTTCCTTCCTATTGCTTGAAGCTTCCTAGCCCCTTTATTAAAAAGTAATAACAAGTGAAGCTGTTAAATCCAGGGTATCCCTGGCAGCAAGATGAGAACCACTGTTTTCATTGTTAGGAGGCTGGATTCTATTCAACTTGCCCTTAGCTTTTTAAAACATAATGGATTAGCCACAACAATTTCATCTGTTTCCCCAGCTGTAAAATGGGATAATAATCTCTCTAACCTTCTTCTTCCATCCTGGAATTGTCCCTAAGATGAAATTTGATCCTGTAAACTTGCTTCAGTGAAAGGCACTATACAAACAGAGGTGGTAATTATAGAGTTACTTGGTAAAGCAGCTTTGCAATTGTAAGTATGTGAACCCACCCCAGACATCACATTGGATTTTGCTCCTTTGTTTAACCATCATATAATAGATGAAGTTCCCCGTTTCCCACTGAGAGAATGCAGGGCTCCTTGGAGAAAAGGCTGATGTCAGGTCTGTAGCACCTGTCGTAAGAAGATGGTGAGGAAATTAACAAAGACTATAAGAGATGTTTCAAGAATTCAAGAGAGGGACCAGCGTGGTGGCTCACCCCTGTAATCCTAGCATTTTGGGAGGCCGAGATGGGCATATCGCTTGAGGTCAGCAGCTCAAGATCAGCTTGGGCAACATGGCAAAACCCCATCTCTACAAAAAAAAAAAATTAAAAATTAGCCAAGTGTCATGGCATGTGCCTATAGTCTCAGCTACTCAGGAGGCTGAGGTGGGAGGATCACTTGAGCCTAGAAGGCTGAGGCTGCAGTAAGCCATATTGCGCCACTGCACTCCAGCCTGGAGTGATGCTGTCACAGGAGAACCTGTCTCAAAAAATAAAAAATAAAAATAAAGGATAACCGTAATAAGCTCCCATTGTTCCAAGTTGGAAAAATTCAAGCTTCAAAAAGAATAATAACTAAAATGGTGGAAAATACACACATGTTTAAATTTACCAGTTCAGCCAGGCACAGTGGCTCACGCCTGTCATCCCAGCACTTTGGGAGGCCGAGGTGAGCTGATCACTTGAGGTCAGTTCAAGACTAGCCTGGCCAACATAGTGAAACCCTATCTCTACTAAAAATACAAAAAAAAAAAAAAATAGCTGGGCATGGTAGCACATGCCTGTAATCCCAGCTACTCGGGAGGTTGAGGCAGGAGAATCACTTGAATCTGGAAGGTGAGGCTGCAGTGAACCGAGATCACACCACTGCACTCCAGCCTGGGTGACAGAGCAAGACTCCATTTAAAAAAAAAAGACATCCTTGCAAGCCCCCTGAAAACAGAAAGTAAAAACTAAAAATAAATTAAGAATTAAGACATCTCAAGTTTTTGCCAACATAGAAATGAAGATGAACAATGTTTGCCTCTCCCTGGGTCAGACTCCCTCCTGAGTCAGACTCTCCCCTAACTTCCTCCGTCTCCAGCCCAGGCACTATGCTTATAATGTGGGGCAGAAGGGTGTGGAGCGGGACCTAGATAAATAAATATAAATAAACAAATAAATAAATTTATCAGTATATAATAATACTTTTAAAACCTAATTTGTGAGTAATATGTTCATTTTCATGATTGGAAAGATGGTTTCACAGGCATATAGATTTGCCAAAACTCATCAGTTTACACACAGTTTATGTCAGTGAGACCTCAATAAAGCTATATTAAATAATTTAATTGGTTACCGTTAACTGATAACTAATAAAGCAACTCATTATCTTGAAAATTAGTAAATAAGAGAACTAAGCATTTTTCTTTTCAATTCAAAATGTACCTCAGAACAACCATATAAAAGATGAAGAAAAGTTTCTCTTTATGGATATAATTCCATTAATAAGAAATGAGGTAATCGCTAATAAATTAATGACTTTGAGTATAGATCATGGACAACTGCTAACAGCACAAAAAAGTCCGTCAGACATTGTCTGCCACCAGATAGAAGAAAACACCACCACCTATGAAGTTGTCTTGTCAAAAAAAGTCAAACCCCATTCTAATCAAGCCTCCAGATCTAACTACCAATTTGCATAAAATGCAGAGATGAGAGGAATCTGTTAAATTATATATGAGATTCGATCAGAAAAACTCAGTGTGAGCTCCCCAGAACAAAAGACCCAACTCCACCAAATAAATTGCAAGAGAGAGAGAACCTGTAAGTTTCAAGAGATGTAAAAGACATATCAACCAAGCACAATATGTCAGCTATATTTAGATCTTGATTCAGAAACACAAAAATTTTACATCTATGATGATAGTTATAGAACAACCAGAAATTTTAGGATGGATTGACTATTTGCCGTTAGGAAATTATTGTTTATGGTGTGATACTGCTATCATGGTTCTTTTTTAAAAGATTCTTTATATTTTGGACATATTGAAATATTTATGGATGAAAATGTATGATACTCAATATTTGCATCAAAATAATATGGGAGGGTAGAAGTGGGCAAAACAAGGTGGAAAATAAGTTGATAGGCAGATGGTAGGTACGCTGATGTTCATTATGGTGTCCGCTATACTTGTATGTGTTTAAAATATTCCATAATAAAAACTGTCTTTAAAAAATAATAATCCACCCTCTTGGCAAGTTAGCTAACTCTTATATTTTTATCCAGTAGAGAAGTGGATCCAGTAGCAGCAAAACCCTGGGGCTGTTCAAGTCTATTAGTAGTTAGAAAATGCTTTCAGGTTTAAAGATGAAAGACATCATATAACTATAATGGATTATTTCTTTATTAAATTCAATAAATTACACAGTAAATTTGGAAATCCAGACCTGATCACCATCTAACTCAAACTGTGGGTCATGTGAAGAATGAACTTCCTGAGAAATGTCCACAAAGGGCCAATGATCAAAGAGTGATTCAATGACATTCTTTCCTATGTAAGACATTCCCTTAGATAGAGCAAATCAGAAGAAAAGGACAGAGAAAATCAAGTTCACCTCTGTGTCCCGCTCCATCTTCATTTTCAGGACACTTATTCTGCTTCTCCTATTTTCTCCCCTAGGCTCCTGATAAATCCACGCTAGACCTGAACACCCAAAATTCTGCTTCCACTCAAGACTTCATTCATTCATTTTCATTCATCCATCCATCCATCCATCCATTCATTGATCCATGTTACTCAACAAACATTAATTAAGTGCCTACTTTATGCTGGTGATATGGTTTGGATTTGTGATCCCACCCAAATCTCATGTTGAACTGTAATCCCCAATGCTGGAGGAGGGACCTGGTGGGAGGTGATTGGATCATGGGCACGGTTTTTCCCCCTCACTGTTCTCATGATGGTGAGTTCTCAGAAGATCTGGTTGCCTAAAAGTGTGTAGCACCTCCCCACCCTATTGCTTCCTCCTGCTCTAGCCTTGTGAGGCATGCCTGCTTCCCCGTCACCATCCACCATGATTGTAAGTTTCCTGAGGCCTCCCCAGCCATGCTTCCTGGGCAGGCTGTGGAACTGTGAGCCAATTAAACCTCTTTTCTTTACAAATGACCCAGTCTCCAGTATTTCTTTACAGCAGTGATAACAAGTGCAAGAATGGACTAGTATAACCGGGAATACGGATACAAATAAAGTCCAAATAAAGTCCATCCCAAGAGCTTGTAGGCTATCAGGGCAGCAGGACATTTAAATGCATAATTACAGCACAATCACGTGAGCTACAGACAGCCTGCAGTGGGACCAGAACAGAGTCGTTACTAACTCTTTCTGGGAAGTTTTAGAAAAGTCTTACAAGGGCAGTCCCATTTAACCTGTCGACAGAAAGATGAATGGGGTATAGTCAGAGGAAAAGGACATTCAAGGCAAGGAAGTAGCACAACCAAAGTCATCAGAGAGCCTGTACATAACTTACTTGTTGAGAGGAGGTGAGTTTTCAGGATCAGGGGGAGCCAGATCTTGAAGAGCCCTGTATCCTGCACAGTGACCTTGAACTTGATCATGGGAACCCCAGGATGCTTTCTAAGGAGAGAAAAGCCTCCTTCTTGCTGTGTCCATGTACTTGTTTGTGGATCATGTAAGACTATAAACTCTTTGCATGGACCTGTTCTGTCTTGTAAACCCAGTTCCCAGCACAGATTTAGACCTTTTGCAAGGGTCAGACTTAAAGTCTGTAATTTCCTTTTTCTTTTTTTTAAGACACAACTATAAACAATGCTTTGGAAAGAAGCCCGAAGAAGAAAAAAAAATAAAAGAGGACTCTTTCCTTTCAGATAAGTCTAGCTTGGCAATGTATGAGTTAGTCCAACCTTCATTCTCACTCAAAATTCCAGGATGCCCCCTTTCATAAGGGTACTTTGAGAAAAACTAAAAAAGGAGCTAAAGGTCAGGGGTCATATCCTGAACACAGATATTAAGATTCTTGTACAAAGGAGAGGAGGAAAATGTAAGCTCCAAGTCCTCCAAAAAGTGGGTAAAGAGAGCTCACCTTAACAGCAGAAGGATCTGCACCGTCACTGTGGGATTTGATCAGGGTAGAAGGGTCACTGGTGCTGTGCAGAGCAGTACTTCCCCAAGAAGCCTCCTTCCTGGCTCTTGGTAATTTGTAATTTGTTCTAAGTCGCTAACAAAGGGGGCCGTACATCTGAAAGATCAAGGCTACTCCTGGGAGTTTCAAAAGAACCATGTACCCTAAGAGGACCAAGGGGCCAAACTGGACACAGCTGGCCAGAAGGAAATCCCAGGTGGAGGGGAGCTTCCGTGGCTTGGGTAGCAAGAATGCTGACCCTCAGGAAGTGGGTTTTCAGGGTCCAAAGAGCAGCCATGACTTGGGGTGTATCAGGCTTCAAGAGAAGACCAAAGACATCCAGCCTTCTATGTGGGCATTTCTGGGTCTCCCCTGGACTTAGAGGGATACAGCTATGGAACCTCCTGTGGAGAAGAGGCCATTTCTGAGGTCCAGAAGGTGGATGCAAAACTGGTGAAGTCCCAGCAAAATCAGCTGGGACTGGATTTCCTGCCTCTGAATTACAGTTTCCCAGGAGAAGTTTTCTTAGATGTCTCTAATGCTAATTCTTGGCTGCAGTTTGGACACATTAATGCCAGCTCAGACCTGCTGGACTACTGACACGTTTTAGCCCTCTGATAATACAATCCTGTCCTACCCACTCTTCCTCCAACACACTATTCCACCCTGGATTCATTGCCAGTGTCAAGCCTTAACATTTGAAGTTGCTTTAAACGGAGATAATATGACCTTAGGTAAAAACCACACGTGACAATTTCTGTTTCTCTAAATTACCTGCTTAGGTCCTTTGGCACAACTTGATTTCTATTTCCTGCCTTTATTATTCTCCTTCCTATTCATAGACGTTTTGGAAATGTGCGTGACTGTATTACTCTATTAGCAGTTACTGGCCATGGATAATTGATTTTTTCTACTGTTTCATCATTGATACCCATCATCTGCTACCACTACAGCTTACTTACCAATCGCTGGTGTAGACACCAATGTGTGCAGGAACAACTTGTACATTTTTATTGGTTGGATCCACTTCTGGTTCAACTACTCTAAATATCAATCGGTGATGTATTCACAATCGGGCATGATAATCACTCATAAGTTAAAATTGAGATGCACAAAGTTTACATTTTGCATTGCATCTAACAGCATCTCTAAAATTCATTTATACCCTCTAATCTTCAACAAAGCTGACAAAAACAAGCAATGGAGAAATAACTCCCTATTCAATAAATGGTGCTGGGGTAACTCCGTAGCCATATGCACAAGATTGAAACTGACCCCTTCTTTACACCACATGCAAAAATTAACTCGAGATGGATTAAAGGCTGAAATATAAAAAAAAAAAAAAACCAAACTGTAAAAACCCTGGAGGACAAGCTAGGCAATTCTGGACATAGGAACAGGTAAAGATTTCATGATGAAAACGCCAAAAGCAATTGCAACAAAAGCAAAAATTGACAAATGGGATCTAATTAAACTAAAGAGCTTCTTAACAGAAAAAGAAACTATCAACAGAATAAATAGACAATCTACAGAATGGGAGAAAAATTTTGCTAACTATGCATCTGACAAACGTTTAATATCCAGCATCTGTAAGAGACTTACACAAATTTACAAGAAAAACAAACAACCTCATTAAAAGGTGGACAAAGGACAATGAACAGGCACTTTTCAAAAGAAGACACACATGTAGCCAAGAAGCATATGAAAAAAAAACGCAGTATCACTGATCATTAGAGAAATGCAAGTCAAATCCCCAATGAGATACCATCTCGCACCAGTTAGAATGGCTATTGTGAAAAAGTCAAAAAATAACAGGTGTTAGGCTGTAGAAAAAAGGAACACTTGTACATTGTTGATGGGAGTGTAAATTAGTTCAGCCATCATGGAAAACAGTGTGGCGATTCCTCAAAGACCTAAAGACGAAAATACCAATTGACCCAGCAATCCCATTATTGGTTATATACCCAAAGGAATATAAATATTTCTATCATAAAGACACATACATGCATACGTTCACTGAAGTACCATTCATAATAGCAAAGACATGGAATCAACCTACATGCCTATCAATAGTAGACTGGATAAAGAAAATGGGGTACATATACACCATAGAGTACTATGCCACCATAAAAAAGAAAGATCATGTCTTTTGCAGGAACATAGATGCAGCTGGAGCCATATTAGCAATGCAGGAGCAGAAAACCACATACTGCATGTTCTCACTTATAAGTGGGAAGTAAATGATGAGAATACATGAATACATAGAGGAGACAACAGATAATGGGGCCCACCAGAGGGTGAAGGATGGGAGGAGGTAGAGAATCAGGGAAAATAACTAATGGGTACACGACATGTGTGGGTTTGTTATATAGGTTATTTATGTAACAAATCCACACATGGACCCTGCACTTTAAACAAAAGTTAAATAAAATGTACAATAAATTATAGTTAACCATTTTAAAAATGCTGACTCTCATTTTCTATCAAGAAAAAATTTTAAAGTTCTGAAAAATAAAATTCTGTTGTAAACATGTTAGAATGTCATATTTCTAACATTTTTAAAATTTTGTAATAAAACAAACTCAAAAGTTTTTTTTTTAATGGATGGGAATTGAACAAATATCTCATCATTGCAAGCAAATATTTTCTTTTTTTCTGTGATTAGTCTACATTAGAAATACAAAGGACTCAGGGATCTGGAATGAAGTGTTTAGGTTACTTCAGCACACAGCAACCTTTAATAAGTGTTCTTGAACGAGTACTTATAAGGGTCTGGGAGAAAAGAGAACACACTACTCTCTGAGTGCAATACACAGTATGTATGTGGGAGAAGGTATAGCCCAGAGAGTTGAGATAATTATCCACAAAGAATTTTGAACTAAGAGCATAATATATTAGCTGGCTGTAGATCAGTAGCAGATTACCCCAAAACTTAATGGCTTAGAAGATCAACAAATATTGTCACACTGTGTATCACTTCTCATGGTTTCTGTGAGTCAAAAACACAGAAGCACATCAGGTACATGCTTCTGGCTCATGGCTCACGAGAATGTGTGTGATGCTGTTACTTGAGATTGCAGTCAAGCTGACAACCAGGGCTGCAGTCAGTGAAGGTTTGCCTGGGGCTAGGGGATATGATTTCAAGTCTCATCATTGGCATACTGGTGCTTGCTATTGGTAGATCTCAGTTCCTTGTTGTGTGGCCCTCTCTAGAGGACTGCTTGAGTGTCCTCACAACATGGCAGCTGGTGTCCCTGGAAGGAGCCATCCAAGAGATAACAAGGTGGAAGTCACAATGTGTTATTTCCTAGCCTCAGAAGTCACACACTATTAGCCAGGCATGATGGCTCATGCCTGTAATCCCAGCACTTTGTGGGGGTGTGGCAGATCACCTGAGGTCACGAGTTCAAGACTAGACTGGCAAACACAGTGAAACCCCGTCTCTACTAAAAATACAAAAATTAGCCTGGTGTGGTGGTGTGTGCCTGTAATCCCAGCTACTCAGGATGCTGAGGCAGGAGAATCTCTTGAAACCAGAAGGTAGAGTTTGCAGTGAACTGAGATCCTGTCACTGTACTCCAGCTTGGGTGAAAGAGTGAGAATCTGTCTCAAAAAAAAAAAAAATGAAGAAGTCATACACCATTATTTCTGTAACATCCTATTCATTATACAGGTCAGCTCTAGTTAGTGTGGGAGAGGACTGCACAGGCATTTGAATGCCAAGGGGCAAGAATAATTTAGGGCCTCTTTAGAAGCTGGTTACCACAATAGTCCAGATATGTATCAGCCCCTCAATATTTACACATCTTCTACCTTGCTAGGATTTCCTTGCCCTTCATAATATAATTTTTTAAATCAGCTCAAAGACTCATTCTAGATATGGTACTGTACACAGCCTGAATGTTTTTGTTCTCCCGAAATTCATATGTTGAATCCTAATTGCTAATGTGATGGTATCAGGAGATGGTTGGAGGTGATTTGATCATGGTGCAATGGAGGAAGGTATTAGGAGGTAATTGGAGGTCATTTGATCACCTTTGGGAGGTTATTGGATCATAAGGGCAGAGAGCTGCCTTGCCCCGTTATCCATGAGAGGACACAGCGAGAAGGCATCATCTATAAATTAGAAAGCAGGATCCAACTAGACACTCAATCTGCCAGTTCCTTGATCATGTACTTCCCAGCTTCCAGAATGGTGAGAAACAAATTTCTGTTTTTTATAAGCCACCCAGTCTACGGTATTTTGTGATTGTAGCCTGGATGGACAAAGACAGAAACAAGACTGAGAAGTGGGGGTGCTGCTGTAACAGATACCTTAAAATGTGGAAGTGGCTCCGGACCTGGGTCATGGGCAGAGGCTAGAAGAGTTTTGAGTTGCATATTAGAAAAAGCCTACTTTGCAATGAATGGACTTAAAGGGTAATTCTGTTGAGGGCCTAAAAAGAAAAAAACGAGAACTGTAGAGAAAGCTCAAAACTTCTCAGAGTATATTCAAGTGGTTGTCATCAGAATGTTGGTAAAAATATGGACACTAAGGGCCATTCTGATGAGGTCTCAAATGGAAATGAGTGACATGTTCTTAGACAATGAACAAGAGCCTATCTCCGTTACAAAGTGGCAAGGAACTTCACTGAATTGTGTTCACACCATATTGTTTTGTGGAAGGTAGAACTTGCAAGCAATCAAATAGTGTATTTCACTAAAGAAATCTCTAAGCAATGTGTTGAAGGTGTGTCTTGGTTTCTTTTGAATGCCTATAACAAAATGCAAGAAGAGAGAAATGATTTGAAGATGACATTTTTAATCAAAAAGGAAAGCATAACTTTAAAATTTGGAAAATTCTCAGCCTATCCATATTGAAGGAAATGAAAAAGTATGTCCAGGGGAGAACAAGAGTGTTGTTGTCCTTATTGGCCAAGCAACTGGTATAGATCTGCCATCTCAATGGAGGCCAGGTGTTATTTATCAAGGCAATGGAAGAATTGACCCTGCAGGCATTTTGGAGATCAGTGGGGTTGACCCTTTTATCAAAAGCCCAGAGTGTCAGGGCTTAGGATGGGACAGAACGATTTCAAGGCTCTGCTCCTGAACGCCAGCACAGTGCTGCTCAGCCACTCTAGGAATGACTCCAGTAAGCCCAGTTGCAGTAAGGGCTGTGGTGGTTACCACTCTGGAGGGCACAGAGCAGTCTCTCTGGGTGGCACCTATGTGGTGCATCTTTCCCAGCACTTGGCATGCATGAGCCATGGGGGCAGGGCTACCTCCACTTAGATTTTAAAGAATAGAGTCTCTTGGGTATATGTGACTCAGGTAGAGGGCCACTGTGAGGGCAGGGCCACCACAGATAGTCTCCACTAAGGCAATGCCCAGTGGAGCCATGGGAGCAAAGCTGCCCTCATGACTCTAGACTGACAGACTCATGTGTTTGCAATTCCAGTATGGGACAGCCACAGACAGGCAACACCAACCAGTGTGAGCTGTGATACGGGATGCACCTAGCAAAGCCATAAGGGTGGGGCCGCCTGGGACTCAACCCCCATGATAGTGTGTTTAAAAAGCAGGACATCAAGTCAAAGAAGAAGATTATCATTATTGATAGTTTTGAGGCAGAGTCTGACTTTGCTGATCAGGCTAGAGTGCAGTGGGACAAATACTGCTCACTGTAGCCTCAACCTCCAGGGCTCAATTAATCCTCCCATCTCATCTTTCCGAGTAGCTAGCACTACAGGCATGCACCACCACACCCAGATAATTTTTTAATTTTATTTTTTGTAGAAATGAGGCCTCACTATGTTGCCCAGGCTGGCCTTGAACTTCTGGCCTCAAGCAATCCTCCCACCTCAGCCTTTGAAAGTGCTGGAATTACAGGTCTGAGCTACCACACCTGGCCAAGAAGATTATTCTTGAGCCTTAAGATTTAATGTTGTTTGCCCTATTGGGTTTTGGACTTACTTAGGACCTCTTACCTTTTTCTTCTTTCCTATTTCTCCCTTTTGGAAAAGGATTGTCTGCCCTATGCCAGTCCCACCATTGTACTTTAGAAACATAACTTTCTTGATTTCACAGGTTCACAACTGAAGGGAAATTTACCTCAGAATGGATCATACCTTAAGTGTCACCGTATCTGATTCAGATGCTATTTAGATGAGTCTTTGGTCTTAGACTTTAAAGCTGAAGCTGGAACAGCTTTGGGAATTATTGTAGTGGAATGAATGCATTTCGTATGCAAAAAGGACGTGAATTTTGGGGACCTGAGGATAGAATGCCATGGTATGAGTGTTTGTGTCCCCTCCAAATTGATATATTGAAGTCTAGTCATCGATGTGATGGTGTTAAGTGGGGAGGCCTTGGAGAAGTGATTAGGTCATTGGGGCAGAGCCCTCCTTAGTAAGATTAGTGGCCTTATAAAAAAGGCCCCAGAGAGCTGCCTTGGCCCTTCCACCAGTTGAGAACACAGAAGGAAGCGCAGGAGGACGAGAAAGGAGGCCCTGCTGGCGCCTTGATCTTAGACTTCACAACTACAAAACTGAGAAATAAATTTCCGTTGTTGATGAGGTTCCCAGTTTATGGTATTTTGCTATAACAGCCTGATTAGACTAAGGCATGTATTATAAAACCAAGTGCCCATCCCAACATCTGCAGGGATTCTTGGGTGGGAATGGGAGGTGACGTGGCAGGCTGAAGTTTCTCCTGGTCCCTGCGGCTTACAGGGCTTGGAAGCAGGAGCTCTGCCTTGCATTTTGCCTTCTGTGTGCTGTCCTCTTCTGCACCATCTCCTCCAGCTCATCACTGCCTCCATGCCGCCAGTCCTCAAGGTACCACCAACTCAAGGCTGTGTGAAGGACATGCCAGAGGAACAGGAAGCATGGTGGGCTTCATGTTTTATGGGATGCCACAAATAGTCTAAAATTGAACGTTAATCTCTTCAGCGCTTTTCTACTGTTTTGAGGCAGGGTCTCGCTCTGCCACCCAAGCAGGAGCACAGGGTTCTGATCGTGGCTCACTGCAGCCTCCAACTCCTCAGCTCAAGTGATCCTCTCTCTGAAACCTCCCAAGTAGCTGGGACTAATCTCATCAGTTCTTAATGCTCCTTAGACATTCCTACTACTGAAGAACTGTCCCTTGCAACCCTCGGCTATGATCCGAATGTTTGTCCTCACAATCCATGTACTGAAGCCTAACACACAAGGTTAGGCTTGTTAGGAGGTGGGGGAGCTTTGGGAAGTGACTAGGTCATGAGGGTGGGGCCCTTGTGAATGGGACTGTGCCCTTATCTCTGGATACTGGAGTTGTCTTGTCCCTTTTGCTCCTTCCACCATGTCAGGACACTGCAAGAAGTCACCATCGATGAGGAATAAGCCCTCACCACACACTGAATCTGATAGCACCTTGATTTTGGATTTTCCAAGCTCCAGAACTGTGACCGATAAATTTCTGCTGTTCTCAAGTTGCCCAGTCTAAGGTGTCTTGTTATGGCAGCCCAAATGGACTAAGCACCCTCCTAGTCAGTCTCTAGTTTCAAAGCCCCAATGACCCACATTGGACCCAATGACGCACAGCCCAGATCACCTTTAAGAAAAGACCTGTTGTCCCCACTGCTGAGAATGCTGTGAGTAGACAACCTCCAGCTGTCATCTCCTCCATGGTCTGCCTCAGCTGCAGAGCCACTTCACCCAAGGTACGCCCAAGGTCATCATATGAGATGGCTGATATTGAGCAACTGGTAAAGGATGGCATATGAAGACCCAGCCGTATCAGCCCAACTGGGGGCAGCTCTGACTGGCCATTTCAGCCCTAGATGGCCCCATAGGGTCTCCTGAGGTTGTGGGACTTGCAACAAGGCTCAGCCTCATTTCTCCTGTAATCTTGATCCCAAGGACCCCCTTTAACAGATACCCTGGTTATTAAACTCTGTCTCAGGATCTAACTCCTAGAAAACCCAAACTTCAGGCCAGGCGCAGTGGCTCATGCTTGTAATCCCGGCAATTTGGGAGGCTGAAGCAGGTGGACTGCCTGAGCTCAGGAGTTTATGACCAGTGTGGGCAACATAGTGAAACCCCAACTCCACTAAAATACAAAAAATTAACCAGGTATTTAAAAATTCGCCAGTAATCCCAGAAGAATCATTTGAACTCAGGAGATGGAGGTTGCAGTGAGCCGAGATCACACCATTGCACTGCAGCCTGGGCGAGAGAGTGAGACTGTGTCACAAAAAGAAAAAGAAAAAAAAGAAAACCTAAACGACAACACCCCCTGCTACGGTCTGAATATTTTTTGCCCTCCCGAAGTTTATATGTTGAAATCCTAACCCCCAACATGATGGTATTAACAAGTAGGGACTTTGGGACCAGGCACTATGGCTCACACCTGTCATCCCAGCACTTTGTTGGATCACATGAGGTCAGGAGTTCGAGACCAGCCTGATCAACATGGTGATACCCTGTCTCTATTAAAAATACAAAAATTAGTCAGGCATGGTGGTCTGCACCTGTAGTCCAAGCTAGTCAGGAGGCTGAGGCACAAGAATCACTTGAACTGGGGGAGCGGAGGTTCCAGTGAGCTGAGATCACGACTTTGGGAGGTGATTGGGTCCTCGTGCATGGGATCAGTGCTCTTATAAGAGAGATCCCTCTTCCCCATCCACTGTGTGAGGGCACAACAAGAAAGTGCCATCTGTGAACCAGGAAGAGATCCTCCCCAGACACTGACTGATCGTAGACTTCCCAGACTCCAGAACTGCGAGCAATAAATTTCTGTTGCTTATAAGCCACCCAGTTCATGACAATTTGTTACAGCTTCCTGAACAGACAAAGACATCTTCTTTTCCCTAGAGTCCTTCTAGAGTTTTCTAACCCCTCAAACCCAATATTTCTGTTCATTTCCTTGCAGCCAAATTAACAGAGTCTAAATTACACCTTGCCCTGGCCACAGAGGCCCTTAGTTTTATTTATTTTTCACATTCAAGCAGGTCCCTCGAGGTCTTTGTTAAGTAGACCATTCTCTCCCCCAAGGAATTCTAAGCTTGGATGTTAAAGCAGTGATATTTTCGCCCTCCTAACTTGAGGAGGAGGAAAGTGAAATAAGAATGTCTCCATGTGACTTCCAGGCCTCCCACACCCTGTCTGAACATCAGCCTCTATTTCGTCTCAGTTCCCAGTTATACCCAGTCCCTGCCTTCTCAGCCAGACAGCCCCCTCTTCTCACCGTACTCCCAGCACACCTTGTTTACCCCTATTTGCATATGAATACTGACACTTGCTCCTCTCCCTCTGTATCTGCCTCTCCCCACCTCCCCCTCCAGAGCTGTGCTGACCACTCTGCCTTCTTGTAACCTCAGCCTTGCCCAAGCTCCAGAGCTCATCCCAACTGAGAAAAAAAAAAAAAAGGGGGCAAAAAGGACTTTCATGGCTGCAGCCACTTAGCATGCAGAATTCTTCCTACTGCATGGATGTATGACGCTTCAGGGTGAAGCTAGCCCCAGCCCACAGCATTTGAAGCTGGTTTTTATCATACATCCTGAGTTCTACAGATGAATCTTTGCTCCTGATCCCTTTTTCCAGTTCTACCTCTGCCCCAGCCCTGTTAGATTGGGTCAAGCCTTGTTCTTCCAGTCCCTCAGCCAGGGTGTGGGCTTCTGCCCTGCTTCCTGTAGGAAGACCTGAGAGGTCCCCGTTCACTGCATGCCTGCTGAATTCTCAAGCAGGGACCAGTGCCTGGATCATCCATGGCAGCAGTCTCTGAGACAGCAAGCTCTCCTGGTAGCTTGCCTTGGACCTCTGGTCCTGACGTCTAATCCACATTGCATACAGCTGTCCCTAGGCCGATGTATTCAGACTCCTTAGCTAATCCTGTGCCTTACCCTCCAAAGTAGGCCTCCAAGAAAGAATCATAAGTGAAGGCTGCTTCACCCCCTTGCACACTATTGGTGGGATGAAAATTGATGCAACCATTATGGAAAGGTTTCTCAGAAAAAGTAAAAACAGAACACCATACGATCCAGCAATCCCACTAATGCGTATCTACCCAAAGGAAATGAAATCAGTATATCAAAGAGATACATGCAGTCCCATGCTTTCTGCAGCACTGTTCACAATAGCCAAGCTATGGAAGCCATCTAGGTGTCCTTCAATGAATGGATGGGTAAAGAAAATGTGGTATATATACATAACGGAAAACTATTCAGCTTTCAAAAAGAAAGAAATCCTGTTATTTGTGACAACGTGGATGAACCCAGAGGAACATTATGCTAAGTGAAATAAATCAGGCACAGAAAGGCAAATACTACATGATCTCACTTATATGGGGAGTATAAAAAAAGTCAAACTCACAAAAGGAGAGAATAGAGGGATGGTTACCAGGAGCTGGGGATGGGGAAAATGGGGAGATGGGGAGATGTTAGTCAATGGTTGCAAAGTTTCCATTATAAAAAAGAATAGGCCGGGCATGGTGGCTCACGCCTGTAATCCCAGCACTTTGGGAGGCCAAGGCGGGTGGATCATGAGGTCAAGAGATCAAGACCAACCTGGCGAACATGGTGAAACCCCATCTCTACTAAAAATACAAAAATCAGCTGGGTGTGGTGGTGCGTACCTATAGTCCCAGCTACTTGGGAGGCTGAGGCAGGAAAATTGCTTGAAATTGGGATGAGGAGGTTGCAGTGAGCTGAGGTCGTGCCTCTGCACTCCAGGCTGGTGACAGAGCAAGACTCTGCCCCAAAAAAAAAAAAAAAAAAAAAAAAAAAGGTTCTGGAGATCTAGGGTACTGACAGTCACAGTGACTCTAATTAACAATATGGTAATGTATATTTGAAATTTGCTGGATGGGTAGATCTTAAGTGTTCTCCAGACAGAAAAGGAAAGAAAATGGTAACTATGCGTGACGGCAGATATATTGATTAGCTTGATTGTGGTGATTATTTCACAACCTGTGCATATATCAAATCATCACATTGTATACCTTAAACATATGCGATTTGTACTTGTCAATTATGCTTCCACAATGCTGGGAAAGGGAGGAAGGAAACTCTTTCCTCCTCCTAAACTGCCTTCCTTCATTCCATTCAAAACCCACCCATTTTTCCTTGACTGTTCCCACCCACAAAAATTTCTACTTCTCTCAATTCTTCTTATGCTCAAAAACAGAACCACAGTTTAGGATTTAGTACATAATTATATCCTTCTTATATTTACTCACTGCCTTGTGTGTGGCACGTCTCACCGACTAATTTGTAAACTCATTAAGTGCAGAGGCGGCCTCTATACAATGCCATGTTCATATTAGGATGACTCATTCATTCCTTCATTCATTCATTCATCAGGTATTTCAGGAACCACCATGTCCGAGGCATCACTCTAGATACTGAGATACAGGAGCCCAGGCAGCAAAAATAAACAGAGTCCCTGTGCTCATGGTAGGAAGACAGACAATCAAATAATCACATAAATCAGTGGACAATGACCTTACTCTAGAGGGCTGCTATGGGAAACAGGATGGCAGGTTCTTAAAAACTTAAAAATAGAATTGCTATAGGATCCAGCAATCCCACTTCAGGATAGACACCCAAAAGATTTGAGAACAAAGTGTCAAAGAGATATTTACACACCTGTTCACAGCAGCATTATTCACAGTAGCTGAAAGGCACAAGCAATTTAAGGGTCCACTGATGGATGAGTTGGTAAGCAAAATCTGCCGTATCATGGAATACTCAGCTTTAAAAAGAAAGGAAATTCTGACCCATGCTACAACGTGGATGGAACTTGTATTTATATTCATTATATTCAGTGGAATATAATGGAACTTGACATTATATTCAGTGAAATAAGCCACTCGCAAAAACCCAAATACTCCAGGATTCCACCTATATGAGGCCTCTAGAGGAGTCAAATGCATAGAGACAGAAAGTAGAACGGGTGTTTCCAGAGGCTGGAGGAAAGGGGAAATGGTGTTTAACGGGTGCACAGTGTCAATTCCACGGTAAGAAAGGAGGTCTGGAAATAGACGATGGTGATATTGCACAACAATGTGAATTTACTTAAGACTGCTGAATCATATACTTAAAAATGGTTAAGATGGTAAATTTTATGCTAAGTGTATTTTACCACAATTAAAAACAATTTCAGAATAATAAACAAAATTAAACCAGAGCAGCAAAAACAAGGCAAGGCTGTCCAGAGGAAGCAGTGGCTGGGTTGAGATCTGAGGTCAGAGTGAGGGCTGACAAGGCTGGCGGGAGCTCTGCCCTTACCCACCCCTGAGTGTATCAGCTTACACAGATCACTGAGCTGGCCACCCACCCTGATCTGCCTGGCCCAGGCCAGTACTGGCAGGCAGATGTTCCTACCTAGGGATGGAGCTCACTCGCAGCCCTCTGCGCTGGGCTAAAGAACGATGTACGGGAGTAGAAGCCTTCCACTACTATATTCTGGAATTGAATGTCCTTGATACATGAATGATTTTTCAGGTTTCATGCTGTTTTGTTTCCAAGGACTAAACCAGCCTCACTGAAACCTTAGTATTGATCCCATGATTCATCAGAGGAGCTTGTCAGAGGCAGATTTCCAAGTCCTAACCCTACACCCCATTCTGATCCAATAGGCTTGGCATGAGACCCAGGCATAGATATTGTAAATAAGGTACCTCCTGCAAGTGATTTTACAGCTGACCTTTCAGATACTACACATTTGTGAGATTCTGAAATGGGTCTTTGTTGATTTTGTAAGCTTCAAACTTCTGGCTAAGAGCACTGTTATTATTTTTATTAGTTTGCCACGTGTTTGTAGGGTTGGGAACTGAACAATTAATTTCAGAATGGCCTCACCATCTGAAGAAAATAAACAGTACAGGTAAAGACACATATTCGCATGGCACCTATATCTCAAACTACTTTACAGACAAAATTACCCTCTGCAACTTTCTGGAAACAAGAAAGCATACAGTTGCATGCATACCCCCTGCAGATACCAAAATTTGAGGATACTCAAGTCCCTGATATCAAGTGGCATAGTATTTCCTTATAATCTACACACATTCTCCTGTATACTTTAAATCATCTCTAGATTATTTAAACACATAATACAACATAAATGCCATGTTTATTGTTGTGGTGCTGTATTGCTTACAGAAAAATAATAAAACAGGAAAGTCTGTACATGTTCAGTTACAGATGCAATTTTTTTCCCAAAGACTTTTGATCTGTGGTTGGTTAAGTCCAGAAAGGCAGAACCCACAGAGGGCTGACTCTGGTGCCCCATTCTATATAGATGAGTGAAGGCAGCCACAGGCAGTAATAGGAGTTATCTAAAAGACAGGATTGGCCGGGCACAGTGACTCACGCCTGTAATCTCACCACTTTGGGAGGCCAAAGCGGGCAGATCACAGGGTCAGGAGATCGAGACCATCCTGACTAACACAGTGAAACCCCGTCTCTACTAAAAATACAAAAAATTAGCCGGGTGTGGTGGCGAGCGCCTGTAATCCCAGCTACTCGGGAGGATGAGGCAGAAGAATCACTTGTACCCAGGAGGTGGAGGTTGCAGTGAGCCGAGATCACACCACTGCACTTCAGCCTGGGCAACAGAGCAAGACTCTGTCTTAAATAAATAAATAACAGGATTGTAGCTAGGTGCGGTGGCTCATGCCTGTAATCCTAACAATTTGGGGGCCGAGGAGGGTGGATCACTTGAAGCCAGGAGTTCAAGACCAGACTGCCCATTATGGTGAAACCCCATCTCTACTAAAAATACAAAAATTAACCAGGCATCATGGCACACATCTGTAATTCCAGCTACTCGGGTGGCTGAGGCAGAGAACCGCTTCAACCTGGGAAGCAGAGGCTTGCGGCGAGCTGAAAGTGCATCACTGCACTCCAGCCTGGGTGAGAGAGTGAGACTCTGCCTCAAAACAATAAAAAATTTTAAAATTAATAAATAATGAAAGACAGGACTGTGGCAGGAACGCTGGCTCTCAACCTGCCTTTCTATGTATCAGAGTTGGTTCAGCCCACCAGTTCTACAGGCCTTAATTCCCTAGAAGCAAGGCTGCCAAAGCCACTTGGTCCAAGGCATGCACAGGTTACGTTTACCGGCTTATTAGCCCAAGCTATTACAATGCGTTCCTGGAAATCATTACTCAGTCAAAGCGGGCGTATTTTGGACTCCATCCCCCTGAAATCACTGCATGCCTGTACCACCCTGCAATGATGATCACCGTTGACCCATGACCCTGCACAGATCTAAGGGGGAAATCTTGCTCAGTCAGCCAAGGAAGACTACTCACTGTTCTGTGTGGTTATACCGTGAGATTAACTTGACAGAATCGTATCTCTTTGAAAACTGGTAACACGTAGATAGCAATGAGGTGTTATTAAATAGCATGTTTGTTTTATAAACCCAAGCAAGCCCATCCTGGCAGGTAGTAGTCCAGTTGTGCCCCTCTGCTACTGTATGACGTTGTTCATTTCACTAGGGCTCTAGATGGGACAAGATATGGGTGTAATAAGCATCTGTGTAGACTTTGGAACAAAGAATGTTCCATTACCAAGAAGCGGCTGTTGCTTGGTCTTCCGGGTTTTGGGGGGTTTTTATGGATCATTTACCTTTGCAGAAAACCCATTGACCAGACTTGTTTAATTTCTACGAGTTCTAACACTTTCTAAAACCTTCACCAGCTTGGCTGCTCAATCCTTGGTGTCTTACCTCCCTGGTGAGTGAATAAGCAACCTAGGAAGAGCCAGGATTAAATGCTAAGCCTTCTGACCAATGTTCCACACTTAAGTCACCCCACCTCCAAGGAACTTGCCACTTTTTAACAATTTTATAATACAAGATTGGATGATGGCCTGGAAGACATGTCCAGTTGCTCCTGAAGTTTGATTAACTTGTGTTTGAATCCCGGTTCCGTCAGCTGGGATGTTTCCATCCACAAATAATAGAAACAGTAAATCAAATCCTTAAAAAGAATGAGTATATTTGCCTTTTCTTGGGACAAGAAATCCAGAGGTAAGTTAGCTTAAGGTAGATCATTAGTGCAGCACCTCAACGATATCATCGATAGTCCAAGTTCTTTCCACCTTTCTACTCAACACTAGGCACAGCGTCCAGACTCAACATCCAACAGAAGAAAAGACTAGTAACGTCTTTGAGCCTAGTTTTCTTTATCTGCAAAATCGTTTTAACATCTGTGTGTACTTTACACAGCTGCTGTAAGAATTCACCAAGCCCTAAGCAGAGCACATGGCATGCAGTAGAAGATGCTCAGTATGTGAGGATTGATTGAGATCCAACCAGAGTGTTGCAGAGGATGTTATCTGAGTAAGTGTCTGGGCCCTGGAATTCTCCCGCTTGGATCTGAAATCTGACACCAGGCCGGCGCAGTGGCTCACGTCTGTAATTCTAGCTCTTTGAGAGGCCAAAGTGGATGGATCACTTGAGGTCAGGAGTTCAAGACTAGCCTGGCCAACATGGTGAAACCTTGTCTCTACTAAAAATACAAAAATTAGCCAGGCATGGTGGCGGGCACCTATAATCCCAGCTACTTAGGAGGCTGAAGAAGAATCGCTTGAACCCAAGAGGTAAAAGTTGCAGTGAGCTGAGATGGCACCACTGCACTTCAGCCTGAGTGACAGTGTGAGACTCCAGGAAAAAAAAAACACCTGATATGGGCACTTACCAGCTGAGTGACTTGGATAGATACATTTACATATATTTCTAGGTCTGTTTCTTCATCTATAGCATGAAGATAATAAAAGCACCTAACTCAAAGGGTTTGGGGGAAGTTAAACACAATGATGCCTGCGAAATGATCCCTGATATTGACCCTGCTACCTGAGGACTGCGCGGTTAACAGAAGCAGTTATTTTTACTATGATGCTAAGCAGGAGAGCAAACAGGGGCATAGCTTGATGATGTAAGTTGAATTTACTGGGTCCTAAAGATGCACTTGGGGAGGGACTCTCACTCACTCACCTATCCAAGTGAAGGCCTCTAAACCAGTCACCTGGGTTACCAACAGCCAGGCTCACCCAGCAACTTGGGAGACTGAGGTAGGAGAATGGCTTGAGTCTGGGAGTTCAAGGCCAGCCTGGGCAGCATAGCAAGACCTCAACAACAACAACAACAACTCTGTTGTTGGTGGTGGGATAAGGCAGATAAAGTGAGACCAGGACTTCAGTAAAGCCTTCAGTTACCCAGGGGAAGATGAAGCCTGAGTTGTGGTCATGAATCTGGGAGGCCTCTGCTGGAATCTTGTCAGGGCATTGGAGCTGCCTTTGTTCCAAGGCGAGGGGCCCACGGCAGAGCAGGGCAGGACAGGGCAGGGTAGGACAGGCAGGGCAGGACAGGCAGGGCCAGGCCCCTGGAGCATTGTAGGTGGCAGTGTGCGAGCAGCGACGACAGCGGCAGCCCGGCGTGGCGCCCCCACGTCCAGACCAGACCCTGGAGCAATTCCATGCCAAAGGCTCCCAGGCACTTGGGGAACCGAGGCCAACCAGGAAGCCTCCCCTCCTCTCGCCACTCTGCCCACATGCAGGACACAAAGCATAGATTTCTAGAGGTTCCTTTCCCATGAAAAGGCTGCAAAGCCTCAGCGGAGTCCGCCGACCTCGTGACCTGAATGGTAACCTTGCTCAGGATGGATTCCAGAATTTGCCCTTACTTTAACTGACTCCATGGTCAGCCTCCCACGCCACCAGTGACTGGCTTAAAGGAAGGTTTAAATGGCTTTAGGGACTCACAGTCAGGCTGACTTGTTATTTACAGAGAAGTAAATGTTTTGCTCACCCAGAAGACGACGATTCTAGGCTTGGGTGGTGCTGTGTTCCCACTCCAGGAGGGCGCCTCACGGCTTCTCTCCTCTGGTACCTCCAAAAAGCAGTTATTTCATTGGCAAAGGGTGCGGGCTGCCTGGAACACACATTAACCAACCGCTTGAAGAAGGCACAGTGATAAAGATGTCGGTCCCACAAAACCAGGCTGGTTGCTACAGTTTTATAAGGGCACCATGGAGTCAAAAGTCCCAGGTTCAAATCCTGGGTCTCCACTTTAACTAGAGTAAGTTCCCCAGCTCATTGGATGTACGATCATTTTGTCTACAAAATGCCATTTTTTTATTATGCCCCAAGGATATAATTTAAAAAATGATCAGCCATTGACGAGCTGAGGCAAAAGAAACAACAAACCACCAACACTGATACCTCATCTTTATTTAAAATTTTGAGGGGGGCTGGACGATGATAAATTACTGAATAGGTATGATGTACGTTGTTTGAGTGGTGTATATTCTAAAGCCCTGACTTGACCACTACACAATCTGTACATGTAACAAAAGTGCACTCCTACCCCATAACTTTATACAAATAACAATGAAAAAAAGTTGGTAATTTTCTCATCATTAATTTTTTGCATTATTTTTTATTTTGAATATTGGATTGAATATTATTCATCTTGATTACTGAGTAAGGGTGTTTTGGGGGGCACCCCCTTAAGTTTTGCACAAGAGGCGAGAGGCTCAATTTTGGGGGTTGGGGGGGCCACATCAACACAGTCTCAAGGATTTTAGTGTACTGGACCCTTTGACGCAAGCTTATTTCATACCCTGACAGCTTTGAATTAAAGTGTTCATTTCTCCATCTTTTCTCAAGGCTACACAATGAAATGCAGAAAAACTATGTTCCCTGGTTCTCTACAGGCTGCGGTTTGCAGGTACAGTAGCAAGGACGCTTCTGCTCTGAGTCATTTGAAGTCTTCCTTTGCTGCCCCTTTTCCAAACACCTGCTTGTGGGGTGGCAGGGAGACTGGGTGCACCAGCTGTGGGCAGAGTGGTACAGCAGGTTCCCCAGGGTGAGCACCTTGAGGAAGCCAGGAAATCCCTGAGTGTCCTAGCCTCAGGGGCACCAAGGTTGGAGGAGTTCACTCATCAAAGACCCATGCTGGCACCTTAGCGATCCAGATAGTATTTTTGTTTTGTTTGAGACAGAGTTTCACTCTGTCACCCAGGCTGGAGTGCAGTAGAGCAATCTCAGCTCACTGCAACCTCTGCCTCCCCAGTTCAAGTGATTCTCCTGCCTCGGGCTCCGAGTAGCTGGGACACAGACACACGCTACCACGCCTAGCTATTTTTTTATATTTTTGGTAGAGATGGGGTTTTGCTATGTTGGCTAGGCTGGTCTCGAACTCCTGACCTCAAGTCATCCACCCACCTCATCTCTCAAATTGCTGAGATTACAGGCGTGAGTCACCATGCCTGGCCCCAAGATCTAGATACTTTTGAAGCTTGGTCACCATCTTTCAGGGTAGGAAGAGAAAGTGAAATTATAAAGGAAAGGAAAAACTGATTCACAGTGTAAAGCAGACACTGAAATTCTTTACATGTCAGTTTCCTTTTTGGAAAATGAAATACTGTTAGGAAGATTTCATTTAAAAAAAAAAAAAAGACTCCAATCTTATGTTTAACCTAGAAAAAAGTATTTAGAGTTTAGCAGTTTAAAAAAATAACTCCTTGATATGTAACGTTTTATAAATGAGCTGTCTGTGGAACAGAATTGGTCTTGGAGTAGGACGACATGAAGTAGAATGGATGGCGTGCTTGCTCGTTTCTGAGAGTTTAATTGAATTCAGCTACTGGGTTGGTAAGGACCTAGTTAAAACAGCTCCCACCTGAACTCCTCAACTCATCTCCTCCTTCTAGTCTTGTCCCTCTATCCTCTACTCCACCCCTCTAGGAAAAAGGAACAAAGCAATCACTGAGTCCTTGCCATGTACCAGGTCCTCGGTTAGGGCTGCGCGTGTGTTACCTAATTTTACGCTCAAAGGGTGCTGTGAAACAATCTCATTGTCATTTGAAGGATGAAGACACAGCCCACTTCACCCAGAATCTAGTGGCTGCACCAGGGCTCAGCCAGCCCTTCTGATCGTTCCCTAGCCCAGCGCCTCACCCTAACCATCATTTCAAATTCTGGCTTCAATTCTGCCTTCGTCAATAATTAGATTAGTAGGTGATAGGCATCCTACAAAATGTTGACACCCAAATGCTCCTTATGTTATAAATCTCCACCTATATTGTTTGAAAGGGAAGAGATTTCTTATTTTGTATGAAAGGTAACATGCATTCCTTGTACTCCAAACCACAGAACAGAAGTGTCTGGACATGAGCACTGTCTGTGCTCATCCATCATTGACTGGATGCATACAGGTCCTAGTCCTGACAAGAACCCTGTTCTTCATCCAGCAGACCCCGCTACACAGAGGCTTCCCCCTTTCTTTGGGGCTGCTTCCCCTGAACAAGGTGAAACGCTCTGGTTCCATGGCAAGCAGCAAATATAAAAGGACCAAGTACACAACACTCAGTGATCCATTTCAGGGACAGCAGTCAGCTATTTGCAGTTCAGAGGGCAGATTTAACAGAAGCTCTGTGCACGTGTTGGGAGAAGCACAGAGAGGGAGGGAGAGGTGTGAGAAGGGAACAGAACATTTGAGAAAAAGAGCATGCGTGTGTAGGTGGAAGAATGACACCATTTCTTCTTTCGTTTTGGCCTGAGATGAAAAACACGGCGTCATCACTTCTGTTTCCCTCAATGTAAGATGTGAAGACAGTAATGACAGTTCCTGCGTAGGGTGGGAGAGATACAGAAGGGAAAAACGGCTATGTGCCTCCTCCAGAGTGGAAGGTGTGAGAGACCCTGCAATTTGCCGGCCTTAAATATCCATCTGCCCCGTCCTTCTTTGTATCAGAACCCCAATGTTTAGCTGAGCAAGTTCCTGCCTAGCTGAAGCACTTCCTTTCCCAGCCTTCCTTGCATAAAGTATGGGCATGTGCTCCATTTCTCACCAAAGAGATGTTAGCAAGAAGATGTGGGACTTAGGAAAGTCTATTTAAAAGGTAAGGAAAGCTGTTTTCTTCTCCCATTCCTCTATTTGCTGTCTTGAACACAGATGTCATGGCTGGAGCACTAGCAGTCACCATGGGCCATGAGACCATCCTAGGGGTAGAGTTGGGAGGACCCTCTAAGGGCTTTGTGGAGCTTTCACACCAGCCCTAGAATGCCTAACGCTAATATTTACATGATATCTAGAACGTTGCCTTATCTAAGAATTATAGGGGGCTGCAGGGAGGAATGTTTCCACTGTATACAAATGAATGTAGTCCTAAATGATAGAGAATTTATTTCGTTTTTTACTTAGAGACAGTATCGCTCTGTTACCCAGGCTGGAGTATAGTGGCACAGTCTCAGCTCACTGTAACTCCACCTCCCAGGGTTAAGCACTTCTCCTGCTTCAGCCTTCTGAGTAGCTGAGACTTCAGGTGTGCACCACCATACCCAGGTAATTTTTGTAGTTTTAGTAGATACAGGGTTTTACCATGTTGGCCAGGCTAGCCTCAAACTCCTAGCCTCAAGCGATCCACCCCCTTGACCTCCCAAAGCGCTGGGATTACAGGCATGAGCCATCACGCCCAGCTGCCGACAGAGAATTTATGCTGAAACAACATAACCCCATGAGGCTAGGAAACTTCCTTTTCTTAATGCATAGAAAGATACCATGGCCAGAAGACAAGTTGCGTAATGAGTCTCACCTTTCTTGCATTATTAAAATGTCCCATCCATTTCAGAGGCAAGAGTAACTGTATTGACTGATTATATATTTCTTATGCATTATTTATGTGCCAGGCACAGGAAGGACTCTGCCCAGGGAAGTCCCTCCCCTCCAGTTTCACAATAACTTAATGAACCAAGTCAAGGAATCAACAGCATTTCAGAAGGCACCCAGTGCCTCCCCGGCACTGCAAGAGAGAACTGAATTCTAGAGACAACTGATTACTAATTCAAGAGATAACTGATTATAGTTGTCACTGGCCCTGGTAGGAGGGTTAAGTGATATTAATACACCCCAAGATGTCATGTACTTGTCCTCTTTTAAACTTAATGCTAACCTGGCAATTGATGTTATTGTCCTCAATGAATACATGTATGAGCTGGAACACAGAGAGATGGACCCGCTGGCCTTTAGACAACCAGCCAGTGAATCTTTAGGATACAGTAGATGTTTGCTAAAGATAAGTTGAATAAATGAATTTTAAAAACTGTTGTTTTTCCACTGCCTTACTGAGCATAAAAGAGTAAAACATATGTTAAAAAAAAAAAAAAAAAAAAAAAATGCTGACACATTGAACATTCCTCTTCCCAAATATCTTTGGAACGAATGAATGCATGAGAATGGCTGTGGGTTTGGCCCTGGAAAGATGAGGATGGTTTATCTGTCTGGACTTCATGCAAACAGCTGTATCAATCAACCCACTAACCAATCTTCTTGATCGTACCACACTGCTCAGTTCTTCCTGTGACCCGTGAACGGTGATCTCGCCACAGTACTAAAAAGGATAAGACACACCCCTGCCCTCAAGGGTTTGTCAGCAAGAGCAGAGGAGGCCAATGCAGGAGGATCGCTTGGGTCCAAGAGCTTGAGGCTGCAGTGAGCTATGATTGTGTCACTGCACTGCAGCCTCTGCAACAGAGTGCAATCTTGTCTCTTAAAAATAACAATAAATAAGAATAAATAAATAGAGACTATGCATTATGCTAAGCATGGAGAATGCAGAGGGAAAAGACATAGTACTTATCCTTAAAGATCTGAGTCCAGTGAGGTAATCTACAGATGAACATAATATAATAGTGTGGTTATCTGGTAACAGGCTGTTCTGTCCTTGAAGTCCCTGATTTGGAGTACATGAAAGTACTCCAGCCTGGCTCAGAAGAGAAGGTGAAGAGCTTCTCTCCGTCCTGCGTGCGCCCCTAGCACTGCCATCCTGCTGGAGACAGAGTCTCATTCTATCGCCCAGGCAGGAGTGCAGTGGCACAATCTCGGCTCACTGCAACCTCTGCTTCCCCAGGTTCAAGGGATTCTCCTGCCTCAGCCTCCTAGGTAGCTGGGAATACTGGTGCCCGCCACCATGCCAGGCTAATTTTTGTATTTTTTGTAGAGACAAGGTTTCACCGTGTTGACCAGGCTGGTCTCAAACTCCTAGCCTCAAGTGATCAGCCCACCTCAGCCTCCCAAAGTGCTGTGATGACAGGCCTGAACCACCACACCCAGCAGGGACTTCTGACTCTCCTGGCATTGCAAGGCAGTGTCCCCTCCAGGGGCCCTAAGGCTATCGGTTCTTAGCAGTGACCCCAGAGCCCCACTTCTCGCCCACCCTCCCTCCCTCACCCCATCCCAGCACTTCCTAGGCCGTGAGTGCTCAGGAACGAGGACCAGACCCCTGTCAGAGCCAGTGGCCTCTCCCCTGCTCTCTTTCCCATAAACCCTCATGGGTCCTCCCATAGTATACTCAGTCCTCCCTCCCCAGAGGCCTAATTTTACTTCTTTTTCCAAATGATAGATTTCCAAGGCCTACAGCAAAAAACATTAGGACGCAATCCAAGACTTCAGTAATACAAAATGGAGAACCCAGATTTTAAAGACAGATAGTCTTACTTCCCAACTAGGGAAAGAAAACGATTTTACTTGGATTGGCGCAGTACCAGTCAAGACGTGCCACAGTAGGTAACATTCCAGCTAAACTCTGAGGATGACGAGCTATCCTCAGACAATGCACGATATTTTGAGCATTGCCAGCACTGTGTGCCAGGCAGGCACTGCACTAAATGCTTTACAGCTCAGCTCTTTAATGCCCCTCAGACAATACCACAGCAGAATCCAGAATCCGCTGCATTTTACAGATGAAAAAAACAGAGGTACAGAGAGTGATGCGACTTTCCCGAGGTTCAGTTGATTTGAGTCCAGCCCATTGGCCTCCAGGGCCCACACTTCCAACCGCTCTTCTCCGAGCCTTTTCTTTGTGGCTTTGAGGATCACACCAGATGTTGTTTCCTTGGCTTACAATGTCCCTTAGTCTAAGCAGCTCCTACTCACTCCCGGGTTTCCACTTGTATTTGTCAGCTGGGGCTGCCAACGTGAAATGCCACGGACTGCGTTCCTTAAACACCAGAAATTTATCTTCTCATCATTCTGGAAACTGGAATTCCAAGATCCAGGTGTTAGCAGAGGTGGTTTCTCCCAAGCCTCTCTCTTTGGGTTGTCCATGTCCTCACGTGGTCATCCTCCTGTGCTTCTGCCTTCCCGGTGGTTCTCCTGTGTGGCCAAACTTCTTGTTCTTCTAAGGACACCAGTCAGATTCCACTAGGGCCCACCTACCAGCCTCATTTTACCTTCATCAACTTTGGAAAGGCTCTGTCTGCAAGTCCAGTCAGGTTCTGGGATACTGGGGATTAGGATTTCAGCACACATTTTGGGAGGGATGACATAACTGCCTCATGACTCTCCTTTTTTTTAAATGCTTATTTTAGGTTTGGGGGTTCATGTGAAAGTTTGTTACATCGGTTTGACTCATGTCATGGGGTTTGTTGTACAGATTATTTCATCACCCAGTTATTAAGCCCAGTACCCTATAGATATCAGATGCCCTGACCCAGGGCTTTTTGAGGGCACGTGCCCGTTCTATTTTAGGACAAGGAATGGTTTCAGCCAAGCTCATCCAACCTGCAGCCCAGGACAGCTTTGAATGCAGCCCAACACAAATTCGCAAACTTTCTTCAAACATTATCAGATTTTTTGCAATTTTTTTTTAGCTCATCAGCTAACATTCATGTTAGTGCATTTTACACATTAGTGTATTTTATATGCACTCCGACACCCAGGCTAGAGCACAGTGGTGCTGTCATGTCAGTGATGCTGTCATGGAGGGAGGGAGGGAGGGAAAGAGGGATGAAGGGAGGGAGGGAAGTAGGGGAGGGAAGGAGGAAGGGAGGAAGAAGGGAACAAAAGGAGGGAAGGAAGGAATGAAGGAAGGGAGGAAGGGAGGGAGGGAGGGAGGGAAGGAGGAAGGAAGGAAGGAAGGAAGGAAGGAAGGAAGGAAGGAAGGAAGGGAGGGGCTAGAGAGTCCTCCAGCCTTTCCTAGGAGATTTTTACTTGAAGGGAATCTGAACCTTATAAATCAAGCTCATAGACTAGCAGGCTTCATCTATCAAAAAGGGACCGTTTGGGGTGACATAGAAGCAGTATCCACCTGCTGAAGCCTCCTCCCACTGGCTCCCAAGAGATGAGTATGTACAACTCTTCCCAAGCCCACATTCAGAACCAGGGTCGGGAAGTCTGAAATTGACCAGTGGTCAGAGGACATTTACACCACAGAAGCATTTCCGACAGCCAGCTGTTCAGCACTTCCCAGCACACCACGGACAACAAGGCTTCTCTGTGACTCTGAAAGCAATGAAATTCTGCACACTGAGTGGAAGAAAACTGGGGGGTACAGCGGGGATCTGAAAGCAGAGGCCCCATCTGCCCACGGCAGAGGCCAGTCTGGGTGGGCGCCAGGTCTCAGTGCCTCCATGACACCCTGGCCCTGGTCACGTCTCTTGGGCCACACCTTTATCATCCTCGTTGAAGTCATCACGGAAACATCCATGGAGATGCTTATCTTGTGATTGCCGATTGTTTCTAGCTTATTAAAAGTCAACTAATAATAAAACTCATGATGTTAATGACTTACTAGCCATAAACCCAAACAATGGCACGAACTATTTGCTTAATATTTTTATGAGAGAATGTGCACGTGACCTTGTAGCTTGGTGCCAGTTACATTTCTATTTACACAGAGACTGGGGACAATTAGAACATTTATCTCACTTAGTCACTGGTCAGTCCTGCCCCTACTTTCCCCTCCCTCTTCCCCAAAGAAATGAAAAAACGTTTTCATTATAAACTGATATCTCTTAGTGAAAGCAGCTATTTTTAAAAAATGATGTCATAGAGCCTAGAATGCTACATTGTTCTGAGTTCAGAAAACACTCAATGGATTCTTTAGTTGCTGCTCTTGCTGGAAGTTAAGTGAACAGTGAGTAACCCCCTACCCCAAACACACATCTCATCTTTTCTACTCATTTTCAGAACTGTTATTTGACACCTCAGGAAACTTGTTTATATTTTTCATAAATAATATATGGTTTTATATCATGCATATGCATGTAACTATCATTTTCATCATTTAAAGACATTCAAATTCCTTATTTAGTTAGTTTTTGAAACAGGGTCTTGCTCTTACACCCAGGCTGGAGCGCAGTGGTGCCCGGTCATCTCCCATCATGGCTCACTGCAGCCTCCACCTCCCAGCTCAAGCAATCCTCCCACCTCGGCCTCCCAAGTAACTGAAACTACAGGCTTGTGACACCACGCTGGGCTCATTTTTTTTGTTTAAGATGGAGTCTTGCTTTGTCGCCCAAGCCGGAGTATAGTGGCACAATCTTGGCTCACTGCAACCTCCATGAGTTCAAGCAGTCCACCTGGCTTAGCCTCCCAAAGTGCTGAGAATGCAGGAAAGAGCCACCATGCCCAGCTATGTATCATTAATCTGTACACTTAAGAAAAGTTTACTTATTCTGCAAACCCTGAATAAATCCTAAACACTGAGTTATTTTCCATAGGATACTCTCAGATGTAGAGAATGTGGTTTACTTTGAGACAGGGTGTCACTCTGTCACCCAGGCTGGAGCACAGTAATGCAGTCATGGCTCATGGCAGCCTCAGTCTCCCCAACCCAAGCACTCCTCCCACCTGAGCCCCTCAAGTAGCTGGGATTACAGGTACACACCACCACACCGAGCTAAGCTTTTATTTTTCACAAGAAGAAATAAAAAGAATAATCTCCCCACCAAAAAGAAAAAAAAAAGGCATCAACCATGTAGCAACCAACATTGACTATCTCCCTGTATTGGATTAGAAAGTTGCCTTTAGAAGCCTGTTTTCTGACTATATCCTTTCAAACAATATGAAGACTAAATCGGACTTCTGCAAGAATAGTATTTTATAAGAGAAAAACTTCAGCGTGTTGAATGCCTGTGACCCAGATGCCATGTTTAACATGCAGGGTTGCTGTGTTTGTGTGACTCCGGTAATGTGTGCATTATAGGCATGAACTGCTGAGAAATTGAATTAGTGCCTGTGACAGGGACTGGAAGGATAGCCCAGAAAACTCACAAGCAGTCAGTCAGCCTCGCCCCTGAATCCTCTTTAGTGTGCCTCAGGTTAAATTACACACACACACACACACACACACACACACACACACACCCCTCCACTCCCTTTCTTCCAGAACCTTTACCATATGCTGGGGCATCCCCACCCCCAGTCACTGCACTTCCCTACATTTGTGCTTTCAGCCTCTGGCTGGAGTGTGTTCCCAGCTCCCGGCTTTAGGTTAAATCTCGCTGTTTCCCAAGTCTCCAAGTGTGGCCATGCATCCTGCCACACCATAAAGACCTGGAATCTGGAGAGGGACTGGAGCCCTTTCATGAGCTTGTGTTGCCTTCGAATTATTGGAGGCAGGAGACAAGGAAATCCTAAGAAGACAGGAGCGGGTCCCCGGTGAAAACCCGCCTTCAAGCCAAAAACAGCCTGAAACCCACAGACCAGAGTGAGAATTTTCATTCTTGTTTGCCTGCTCTCTCCTGATTGGTTCTTTCTGAATAATCCCTTTTAACTAATCAAATGTTTCCTTTTCCAGTATTACCTATGGCCCACCCCGCCCCCATCCTATTCCCATAAAGATCCCAGGCTCAGTCAGTAGAGGGGAGACGGGGATATGGTCTGACTGGGAAGAGACTTCTTGACTTCAGGGGAAGATGACCTGCCTTTCCCATCTCCTCTCCAACTCTCCTCTCTGCTGAGAACTGTTCCATTGCTAAATAAAATTCTCCGCCCTCACCATCCTTTAATTGTCAAGCATGACCTCATTCTTTTGGATGCTAGAAAAGAGCTCAAGACCCACTAAGTGTGGGTACCCAGAAAGACTGTCACACTGGCCCTTTGCCCTCACTGGCAGAAGGCAGCTGCCCTATAGGACGGGCCCAGGGACCGACTGAGCTGCTAAAACACCACCGTCCGTCTGGCTATGGATGGAGGAACTAAGAAAGCTAATGAGCACACTAACAACCCCTTGGGGGCTTTGAGGTGGTGGGTACCCCTGCCTGGGCACTGCCACATTCCTCTTGAGGCAACACATTTGGTCTGGCCATGGGCACCGCACGGAGCTTGCTCCTGTCGTGGGCTGGATCCCACACTCACTCAGTCACGTGTTCCCACCCCACAAGGGGCTGAGCGCAGCAGGCCGAGTAGATGGGGTACCCCTGCTAGGAGTCTGTCAAAGGGGCAGAGAAAAATCCTGCATCAAAATCATGACTCCCTTGCTTTTACGTGAAGGCTCCTACTCATGCCATCTGCGCCTACTCAGGAAGGTCATCCACCCTCATGCCCGTCACTCCTCCTCATCGAAGACCTCGTCCATGGCTCATGGTCTCTCTCTGAGCTGACTTCTGTTTTGCTTTGGGTAACTTTAATTCCCACAAGCTTCCTGACTTTTGCAGCTCCAGCATCCTCTCTTCCAGGCCACTTCTGACATTCATTGCTGTGTGCCCACATCTGTTCAACCTCTGAGGTCTGGGATTCAAACATTTTAGCATCCATGCTCATTCTCACATTTTTCAGTGCCTTTGTTGTCATCTGTGATGGCAAGACTGATTGCCCCAAACCTTAGCAGCTTAAAACAACAATTTACGAATTCACAGTTTCTGAGAGGCAGGAATCCAGGAGGGGCTTAGCTGAGTGGTTCTGGTTCAAGGCCTCTCAGGGCATTGTAGTCAAGATATGCACCTATTTCCTCCATGGCTCACTTACACCCCAGGCAAGGTAATGCTGGTTGTTGGCAGGAGGCCTCCGTTCCTCACCACATGAGCCTCTCCAAACAGATTCTTGAGTGCCTTCAAGATATGGCAATAAAGTCCCCCCAGAGCAAGTGATCCAAGAGACAGTACCCTGAAGCCCGAGTGGGTTTATAACCTGGTTTCTTCTGCTTTTTCTCCCTGTTAGAATGGAAGCACCAAGTCCCCCCCAAGTCCCCACCTCAAGGAGAGGTGAACTAGGCTCCATCTTTTGAAGGAAGTGCCAAAGAATTTGTGAACGTAATTGAAGCTATCACATCTAGACCCCATCTGGTTAATCAGTTCAACTACCCTTCCTTTCTTAGTCCTACCATACCTGTTTGATTCACGGAGGTTTTTGAATCCTCAAATTTTTTTTTCTTTTTTTTTTTTTTGAGATAGAATCTCACCTTATCACCCAGGCTGGAATGCAGTGGTGCGATCTTAGCTCACTGCAACCTCAGCCTCCTGGGTTCAAGTTACCCTGATGCCTCAGTCTCCCAAGTAGCTAAGATTACAGGAATGTGCCATTATGCCCAGCTAATTTTTGTATTTTTACTAGAGATGGGGTTTAGCCATGTTGCCAGGCTGGTCTCAAACTCCTGGCCTCAAGTGATTCACCTGCCTTGGCCTCCTAAAGTGCTGGGATTACAGGCATGAGCCACTGTGCCTGATTGAAATTTCTAATTTCTATGGGCAACTGGGTGGAGTAGTTCACGTCTGTAATCCTAGCACTTTTGGAGGCCAAGTTGGGTAAGTCACCTGAAGTCAGGAGTTCAAGACCAGCCTGGCCAACATGGTTAAACCCCATCTCTACTAAAAATATAAAAATTAGCTGTGTGTGGTGATGGACACCTGTAATCCCAGCTATTCAGGAGGCTGAGGCAGGAGAATCTCTTGAACCTGGGGGGCAGAGGTTGCAGTGAGCCGAGATCATGCCACTTCACTCCAACCTGGACGAAAGAGTGAAACTCCATCTCAATAATAATACTAATAATAATTTGTATGGGCCGTTTCCATTTTTACATCCCTTCTGCATACAACTGAGACCCCATCTTGTCCTTCAGTTCAGCTACTCTCTTGTCAATGCCCTCACTCTCTCACTCTTTTTTCATCCTTGTATAGCCTCTATTGTTGGGGGTGGGCTTTGGTTCCATTCAACTATCCATCCACCTCCAGCACCCATACAGGGAGCAGTGATGGAGATGATCACACTCAGAGTCTGCTCAACACTGTCCACAGCCTCCCGTGTCCAGCGGGCCCTACGCAAGCACAGCCTCCTTCTATTTCAAGTCAGCAGTCTCCACCATGGTCGTTTCGAGCAATGTCCATTTTCCCCCAGCCTCCTTCAACACCATGACCACATGTACCCTCGGTTCCTTACTTCTCAGACCTCAGGCAGTGCCGCTCATCCATCTAAGCCTGCATCTAAAATCGTCACAATGCTCCTACTTCAGTCACAAAAGCAGCGTGAAGAGGTGCTGTGGCAGGCCAGGTCTCACTAACGCAGGCCTCCATAACAGCTGTTTCGGCCCTGACTGCGTGGCTAGGTTAAATATTAAAAGCTGAGAGAACCAGTACCCTTATGCAAAGTCGGGGATGTAACAAAATCCACCAGGAGTTTTGCCTAGGCCTTTCCTGGGCCTTGAAGCATGACAGGATAATGAAGGAATTCTGAACAGGACTCGTTTAGGATTTAAAACGTTTTATTGGGGGTCTGAAGAAAATCCCCAGGCCTCCACAAACAAGTTTATTTGGGTTCTGAAGAAACTTCCCAAACCTCCATAATTTAGCAGGAGACAAGATAAGGATAATCACCCCAGCACCTGGACCCATTTAGATTAAGTAAAATTACTGAGGCTCCAAAGGAAGGTCTTCAGGACTCGAATCTTAGTTACAGATTAAAAGAAGTTAATCACTTATGTCTTTAGATGAATGCACACTTACACGTAGACATATAGCTCAGAAGGTATATAAGCTCTAGAAAGCTTTGTAATCTTGAGTTGGTCTGGCGATAATTTCCAGACCTTCTCCCTGTCACCAGTTACAGAAATAAAAACACCCTTCCCCCCTGTTCATTGGTATCTCATTATTGGGCTGTGAGAGGAAGCAGCCCGACCCTCAGTTTGGACTGGGAACAGTGCTTGATCCAAGACCCAAGCCTCCATTCAGCAGACACTTGAGGAATATGTGGTAATAAAAAAAAAGCAATGAACCTGCACTTTGGGTCCTATCACTTCCCAGGTCACCCGTCCACCACCTTGGAGACCTCACTGCATCTCCCGTCCTCTCTCTGCCCTATGCCTTCCCTCCTTACATTCACGGTTTCTCACTAGCATTTAGATATGCTCAGGCCTCTTCCATCTTAAAGAAGCTCCTCGGCCAGCTGCAATGGTTTATGCCCGTAATCCCAGCACTTTGGGAGGCCAAGGTGGGCGGATCACCTGAGGGCTGGAGTTTGAGACCAGCCTGACCAACATGGAGAAACCCTGTCTCTACTAAAAAATACAAAAAAAATTTGCTGGACATGGTGACTCATACCTGTAATCCCAGCTATTCAGGAGGCTGAAGCAGGAGAATCACTTGAACCTGGGAGGCAAAGGTTGCAATGAGCCAAGATCGTGCCATCGCCGGGCACGGTGGCTCACACTAGTAATCCCAGCACTTTGGGAGGCTGAGGCAGGCGGATCACGGGGTCAGGAGTTCCAGATCAGCCTGCCCAACATGATGAAACCCTGTCTCTACTAAAAAATTAGCTGGGCATGGTGGTGGGTGCCTATAATCCCAGCTACTCGGGAGGCTGAGGCAGGAGAATCGTTTGAACCCCAGAGGTGGCGGTTGCAGTGAGCCAAGATCGTGCCACTGCACTCCAGCCTGGGTGACAGGGGAAGACTCTGTCTCAAAAAAAAAAAAAAAGAAAAAAAGGAGAGACCCCAGAGAGCTCCAGAGTTCTTTCAGCCACCTGAGGACACAGTAAGAAGATGGCGGTCTCTGAACCAGGAAGTGGGCCTTCACAGATCCCAAATCTCCTGGTGCCTTGATTTGGGGTTTCTCAGCCTCCAGAACTGCAAGAAACAAGAAGCTGCAGATGACAGCAGTATCTCTTCCTTGCATCAGGGCAAAGCTTCCTCCCAGTCTCTCTGTCTCTAGTCTTGTCCCTGGCCAATCCATTCTTCACACTGCAGCAAGAGTGACTATCCAAAATGTGCATCTAATCCTGTGATTTCCCTGAGGGCTTCGCTTTGCCCTCGGGCTGAAGTCCAACCATCTAATTAGATTGCAGTGCTTGTTAACGTATGAACTTTGCTTTCCTCTCCAGAGTCAACTCCCAACCTCGTTTCACTTTCTGAATACTGCTTTCTTGAGCCTCGGTATCCACCGTTTTCTTCTAGAGCCTTTTCAGCTCACCACCCGCGCCCTCCAGCTTGCTGCTTGGGTGACACTGGCACCAACCAGGAAGTTTATCTGACTGCCTCTAACTAGATGAAGTGGGCGCCTCCAATCTACTCACCTAGAAACATGCGACTCTGGTGACAATTATCGTGCTATTTATAACTGCCTTTTAATTTTCTACCTTTAGACCATAAAAGTCACCAAATCATGGTTAAATGCATATATAACAGGCAACAAACCAACAGCTGCTCTTTATCCTAAGGGCCCCGACACGTCTACTGACTTGCAGCAACACAGGTGGCCCTTTTCCAGCCTCTACCTGCAACATACGTGCAATGCACCAGCAGGCATACAGGCAGAAAATCAGGAGAGCTGACTTTAGGTTCTGTCTTTGCCATTTACTAGCTATGTGGTCTTGGTAAAGCCGCTTACACATTTCGAGTATCAGTTTGCTCATCTAAAAAATGGAAAAATACAGCAGGGTACAGTGGCTCATGCCTGTTATCCCAGTATTTTGGGAGGCCAAGGCGTTAGATTACTTGAGGTCAGGAGTTCAAGACCATCCTGGCCAACACAGTGAAACCTGTGTCTACTAAAAATACCAAAAAAAAAAAAAAAAAATTATCAGGTGTGGTGGCGTGCAGCTGTAAGCCCAGCTTCTCAGGAGGCTGAGGCACCAGAATCACTTGAACCCAAAAGGTAGAGGTTGCAGTGAGCTGAGATCATACCACTGCACTCCAGCCTGGGTGACAGCGAGACTCTGTCTCAAAAATTTTAAAAAGGTGGGGGGTGGGGTGTGGAATAAGCTCCAATAATGTATACATAGCTTTATAAACTGCAAATCACCACATGGTGCCAATTCCACCTCTCTCCATTTTTGGGTTCTTGGTTTGCCCCATTTTCTGTCTCAGACTCTCTCTTGCTTTCCTTTTCCTCCCCCTCCTCTCAATCCTGCAGGGGCCCCGAAGGCTTGGCCGATGGCCTCTCTCTCACGGTTCTCAGAGCACCCAGGGACAGAAGGTTACCATTCATTGAGGAGCAGCGCAGAAGAGTCTAGAACTGGTCAGCCAGGACACAGAGTCAGAGCTGACACTGACTCCTGGAGTGCTGCTTTGTCATTTATTCACCGGAGGCCTGAGTTTCCCCCGTCCTTGGGATGCTCTGAGGTTTGCACGTAGCATTCCCGGAATGGTACCTTGTTTCTCAACCTAAACACTCTACACTGTTACCATTCAGACACCCCCTTCAGCAACTTTCCCTTCTCTGAGTCCAATTTTTCTGCAACAGCTAATGTAGGATTTAAAACGAGAAAGTTAGAAATTTGAGAATTCCTTTTAAGGCAAACACAACAGCTGGAGAGAGACGAAACAAAGTGGTTTTAAGCATTTCACATGTGCCGGGACTGTTAATATATTTATTTCATTTATTTCTGACAACAGTGCAGGTGCATATTATTTTCTTTTTATAGACAGGGAAACAGCTTGAATATATTATTTGCCTGAGAATACATAGCAGGGAAGTTATGAATTCAAATCCAGTTTACACTCCATAGCCCAGGCTTTCTATAATAGAAAAAGTGTTTTTAATTCATTCACTGTCAAGTTTCTCCTTACCAGCAATTCAGAAATTACTTTTTCCTCTATCCTTGCATATTCTAAGCCCATGCCAACTCTAAATAATCTGCCTATGCTATAGAAGTATTCGGCTTAAACTATGGATTGACTAAAGGCCATAGGGGACCCACGCCAAGAAGTTGGCAACTTGAGAATGGTATTAGCAGGTCACCAGCTCTCTGTGGTCACAGCTACCTCCTATAACTTCACTATTCTTAAAAATAACAATATAAGGCTAAGATGCAAGCTAGTGACGAGGAGGCAGATGATGGGGGAAGAGAAGGAAGATGGGGAAAGGTTTTCCAGTGTGTCCCAAAACTGAGATGGTGTTCAGGAACTCATTCATCGATTACTGCATAACACACAATGCAGTTAACCAAATGGGGTGTCAAAGACCATAATGCATTAGAAATTCAGGGAAGGAGAGTCCAGTAGAAGACAGGATAACTGCAAAAGCCCTCAGCTGGCCAAACACTACAGTCGATTTTTCTGGGTTCTTCACTCCTCTCCAGAGTAAAGTGCCTCGTTATGTACCTTTGAAGCCACTCTCACTGAGAGATGGAATCTATTTCCCCACCTCTTAAATCTGGACTAGTCTTGTGACCTCCTTGACAAAGAGAATGAAGCAGGTGTGGCTGTGTGCCAGTGCTGAGCCTACACTTCAAGAGATCCACTCTTGTGGAGCCCTGCTGCTCCCATGCGAATTAGCCAGGGCTAGCCTGCTGGATGAGGAAAAATGCATAGCCCAGTTGCGCCATTAACCCAGCCAATGGCCAGAATACTCTGCAGCTGATTGAAGGTGCATAAGTAAGTCCAGTGAGGAACAGAAGAACCAACTGGGCATGGTGACTTGAGCCTGTAATCCCTACTACTCTGTAATCCCTACCTACTCTGCTCAAAAGTGCTGTTCAAAGGATTTGGGGTACATCATTAAACAGAAAACAAATCCCTGCCCTCTTGAACTTTCCTTCCATTTGAAGACAGAGATAAAAAAGTAATAAATCTAATGAATAAATAAACAATACCAGCCAGGTGCGATGGCTCACACCTGTACTCCCTGTACTTTGGGAGGTCAAGGCGGGTGGATCACCTGAGATCAGGAGTTCGATACCAACCTGACCAACAAGGCGAAACCCCGTCTCTACTGAAAATACAAAAATTAGCCAGGTGTGGTGGCATACACCTGTAATCCCAACTACTCAGGAGGCTGAGGCAAGAGAATCACTTGAACCCAGGAGATGGAGGTTTGCAGTGAGCTGAGATCATGCGACTGCACTCCAGCCTGGGCAACAGAGTGAGACTCCATTTCAAATAAATAAATAAATAAATAAAACCATATGTTGGAAAGTTTTAAGTGCTGTGGAATAACTAGAACCGAGTGAGGGAATAAGAAACGTGGAATGGATTATGAATATCGGTTTTAGATGAGGTACTCAAGGTAGGCCCTTTTGAGGCCAACGCGGAAAGATGGCTTGAGCCCAGGAGTTTGAGACCAGCCTGGGCAACACAGTGAGACTGACCCCATCTCTAATAGGCCCAGCACAGATTTCTGATCAGCCAATTGAGAATAAATAAATGGTGGTAATATTAAGCCTCTAACTTTTGGTGTGGTTATGACATAGCAATAGCTAATGGATAATAAGCACTTCAGAGTCTCAATATGAGCCTGTTTCCTCATCTGTAAAGCTGGGATAATAATTTTTCTCCACAGGCACTTGGAGCCACTAAGCTAATAGGAAACCTGCAATAAATTTTGCATCAGAATAAGCACAAAACCCTACAAATAAAAATTTCTAATTCATTCTGAGAATATCCCTCATTCCCCCGCCTCTCATCTAAGGAAAGCACAGCCCTCCTGCTTTCCAGCCAGGCAGGTCCTTGGATATTCTGCTGGGTTGTATGAAGGAAATTCAGTATCCCAATCACTAGATCTAGCCAGTTCAGTGGCAGGCAGATTCTGCAGGACTGAACAGTTCAATGTGCAAGCCCAACTGAGTTTTAAGGATGACAGTTTGATTTTTGTTTCCTGAACACAATTTAAATTGATGAGATCGCAGTGAATTATTTCTCCTAATCCTGGTTGGACGAGGGGGATTCAGATAATGCTTTATTCACATTGTGAATAAAAACTGTTTGCCAAGCTCTCTGATACTGAGAAGACACTGGATTTTCCCGGCTGAAGAATTGTGGGCTTGTTCCGTGAGAGCCCTTTCAGAATCTAAGGAAACTATCTGTTCCCTCTTTAGTTGTCAACAACTCCTCTGTAACCTCTCAAAAGCAATCAATCAACAAGTATTTGTTTAGATCTGAGCTATCTGCACCATCCTAGGAGTTTGATAAAAAGTGAGAAACTAGAAGCCATAGTATCTCATTCATTCATTCATTCAACAAATATTTACTGAGTACCTATTCTATTCAAAAGTACTATTCAGGCTGGGCGTAGTGGCTCATAGCTGTAACCCCAGCACTTTGGGAGGTGGAGGTGGGCAGATCACCTGAGCTCAGCAGTTCTAGAACAGCCTGGGTCACAGGGTGAAACCCGTCTCTACTAAAAACATAAAAAATTAGCCAGGATACCTGCGCCTGTAGTCCCAGCCATACAGGAGGCTGAGGCAGGAGAGTCACTTGAATCCAGAAAGTGGAGGTTGCAGCTAGCTGAGATCACGCCACTGCACTCCAGCCTGGGTGACAGAGTGAGACTTCACCTCAAAAAACGTACTGTTCAAAGGATTTGGGGTACATTATTATACAAAACAAAAAACAAATCCCTGCCCTCTTGAACTTACATTCCATTTGGAGACACAGATAAAAAAGTACTAAATCTAATAAATAAATAAACGATACCATATGTTAGAAAGTTTTAAGTGCTGTGGAATAACTAGAACTGAGTGAGGGAATAAAGAATATGGAGTGAATGATGAAGATCAGTTTTAAACAGGGTACTCAGGATAGGAATTTTGCCAACCTCAGTTGGGAAAACCACAGAGCCCACATGGAGTCAGTAGTGGCAACTGGGGTGAAGAAAGCAACTGTGGGTTCAGAAGATGAAGGAAGACAAGAGAATATGTGGAAGCACACAGTATGTATCTTGAAGACACCACCAGTGCTCTGGGGCCAACTCGGACAGGCTCACTACAGCCGATTATGCACAACCCTTCCAAACTCGGGGTTCCGTGTTGTTGCATTGGTGGCTTGCAACCAATCATGCTAGTAGCTCGGTAGGAGGATTTACACCCTGAAAACTGGTAAACCCTAGAAATAAAGCTTCCCTTTTTTAAAAAAAATAAGAGTTCATTGTTTAAACATTTCATAGCATACCACTAACTGGACCCCACCTCCAACCAAACCCTAGGAGGGTTATACAGTTTGGCTGTGTCCCCACCTAAATCTCAACTTGAATTGTATCTCCCAGAATTCCCATGTGTTGTGGGAGGGACCCAGCAGGAGCTAACTGAATCGTGGGGGCTGGTCTTTCCCATGCTATTATTGTGATGGTGAATAAGTCTCATGAGATTTAATGGGTTTATCAGGGGTTTCCACTTTTGCTTCTTCCTTACCTTTCTCTTGCTGCCACCATGTAATTAGGGCCTTTCACCTCTGGCCATGATTCTGAGGCCTCCCCAGCCATGTGGAAATGTAAGCCTAGTTAAACGTCTTTTTCTTCCCAGTCTCAGGTATGTCTTTATCAGCAGCGTGAAAATGGGCTACTACAGAGGGCTACAAACATTTGTTCTTTAACAAAAAGCATAGAGGCCAATCAAGTGCTACATGCAAAAGGAGATCCCCATGGCAAAGTTTAAGGGGCAAGTTTTTGGGAAGAGGGTCTCTCAAAGAAGCAGCCAGCCTAATCTGTGTAATGGAACAGAAAGAGAGCACAGAATGGGTAGAAAGGGATGATTCCACGGGAAAGGCATGGAGGCTGGCCTGGCATGGGGTGATAGAAACCTCCACCAAGAAAACACCCAACTGACATTGAATCCAGCTTCTCACCAGGTAGGATGTGATGCCTTCCAAAATTGAACTAAAAATCACCCTGTCTTTCACACCCCCACCAAAGTCATTCCTCGCTCTCTGAAAGCTTTGCAAACATTGGTGAACACAGTCCACATGAATCTTCAGGAATAGAATGTGGGCTCAGCTTCTGTTTGGAGTTCTCTGAATTTTCTCCATAGAAACATGAGCTGGTAAATAGACACTAAAACGCTGAGTGTCGGGGTCCTTTCCCCATCTCTGGAACCAGAGATGCTCAGTAACATCGAGCAAGTTGTCTCAATGCTGAATTTCCCCACTTGAAAATGGTCTATTTACATTCTTCACTCCTTGTTAAAGATGAACAATATCAACTTTGGGAAGTATTTTAAACTCTTCTAAGAAAGACAGAAACAATTACATGTGTACAAGAGATAGTATAATACTATTGTTATTACAAATAAAAATACAACCAGGCACAGTTGTTCACGCCTGCAATTCCAGCACTTTGGGAGGCCAAGGTGGGCACATCACAAGGTCAGGAGTTTGAGACCAGCCAGTGAAACCCTGACTCTACTAAAAATACAAAAATTAGCTGGGCATGGTGGCATGCACTACTCAGGAGGCTGAGGCAGGAGAATCGCTCGAACCCTAGAGGCAGAGACTGCAGTGAGCCAAGATCTTACCATTGCACTCCAGCCTGGGTAACAGAGCAAGACTCCATAAAAAAATAAAAAATAAATAAAAATAAAAACACAAACATCCTCCAAAGGCTGAAAAAGGAGAGAGATCTCTAATAACTCCTTCTGTTGTCAGGGAAGCCTCTTCCTCCAGATCATGAATTTACCAAAGCAATTCCCCTCCCTGGCTGTGGTATACCAGCCTCCAGTCTCTGGTACAGAGTATCAGGCTAGCTCGTCATTGGAATGTGGGCATGAAGGCAATACCCTGCTCAGAAGCTGTAGATGGACAATCCAATCCTGTCTCCTCTGCAGCACTGTTCTTCCTCTCTGACACCCCTGCCCTGGGCGAGGCCACCAATTTGCTTTATCTCACTTGTACCATGCCTCCTGCACAATTTGGCATATCCATAGCTCTTTAAATTATCATTATTATGATGATTATTTTAGAGATGGGGTGTTGCTCTCTCACCCAGGCTGGAGTCCAGTGGCATAATCATAGCTCACTGCAGCCTCAAACTCCTGGGCTCAAGCAATCCTCCCACCTCAGCCTCCTGAGTATCTGGGACTACAGACACACCAAGACACTTGGCTATTTTTTTTTTTTTAATGTTGAATAGATAGGATCTCACTATGTTGCTCAGGCTGGCCTCAAAACTACTAACCTCAAGTGATCCACCCTCCGCAACCTCCCAAAGTGTTGGGATTACAGGCATGAGCTACCATGCCCGGCACTAAATTCTTGATCACCAACATCAAATGGGCATCAAGGCCACTCAACAAGGTTTCTGTGCTTTTCTAATTTAACTTTTATTCTCCTCACCCCAAAAGCTGTCTCTTACCTTTTCTAAATCTCCCTCTACTTTTAGCTAATAAGCTTACATTACTCCTAATTTATAATGTAGAAGCCACCAGACCAAAATGCCTCACTTTCCTACCACTAAATCCATAGACCTGCCTGCCTTATGCCCATCACTCCTCTTGCAAGGAAGAATCCTTTCTCCTCCCAGAACCCAGTTCCAAGTGAGTCTTCAATTTCATCATCTTTCATTTTTTCTGAGACTCCAGACCATTGTTGATTACCTCTCCCTCCTCAGTCTTCAATTTCTTCTCTTATTTCTGTAAAGATTCTAAGATGTGCTACTTACTACTATCTTTCATATTTAACTTTTAATTTATTTTTAAAGTAATGTGTACGTGCACACATGCACACCGTGTGTGTTTGTGTGTGCATGGAGTGGCTGGGAGGAAAGGGAAACAAAAATGGAAAAATGTTACAAGTTGTTGAATCTAGGAAGAATATACAGAGGTTTGGGCAGTTCTTGCAGCTTCTCTACATGTGAGATTATTTCAAATGCCCCTTTCTCAGAGGTCTTTCCTGACTACCAAATATAAAGTACTGACTTGGTATTGCTTTCTCACCAGGTAACCTGTTCTTTTTAGGCATGGATCTTAATATACTGTGGAGTTCTAGACACATAGCAGCTGTCTCAGCCACGTTCAACCTGTGACTCAGACACACCTGAGAGACAGCAGGAGTGGACCCAGGGCCGGGACAAGTGAGAGGCACAGGAGACCCTCGCCTTGGGCACCAAATGTACCGGGCCACCAAAAACTCAGAAATCAATACAAGTAATATAAAATTTTAATATAAAAATGTAAAAAGACAAGTCATAGAAAGTTTTAATATAATAATTTTAAAAGACAAAACAGGTTGGGCGCAGTGGCTCACGTGTGTCCTCCCAGCACTTTGGGAGGCCGAGGTGGGCAGATCACTTGAGGAGTTTGAGACCAGCCTAGCCAACATGGTAAAACCCTATGCCCACTAAAAATAAAAAATGTTAGCCAAGTATAGTGGTGCATGCCTGTAATCCCAGCTACTCGGGAGGCTGAGGCAGGAGAATAGTTTGAAACCAGGAAGTGGAGGTTGCAGTGAGCCGAGATCATGCCACTGCACTCCAGCCTGGGTGACAGAGCAAGACTGTTTCTCAATAAATAGATGAATAGATAGATAGATAGATAGATAGATAGATAGATAGATAGATGATTGATAGATAGATAGATAAAACACCAAAAAAACCCCATGATGATCTAAATATCACAATTATAAATAAAGACAAGATCTGAACTTGTACTTTTATGACCCTCTCCCAAACACCCCACCCTAATATTAATGTTGGTTCCAATAAAACTTTATTTATAAAGCCAGGCAGCTTGTGAATAGGCCACAGTTTGCCACTATATAATATATGATAAGATTAATATTGATGTTAGCCCGGGGTGGATCTCTTTATGATGAGGGTCTAAGGAGCCTCCAGGAAATGAGTAGAGATGCACACATTTGTTCAAAGACCATGGGTCACCCTCAGAGAGCAAGGCGGTTCTGAGCTCACACAGTGCCTGTCACTCACTGCTGCTCAGCCTAGTGGATTCAAACACTCCTCCTTTGTGGCTGTCTGCACTCTATTTACACTTTGCAAGCTGCATATTCAAATATTTCACTTCGCTGAAATTATCAATTTGTAGGCTGCATGCTTCCTAAAGGCCAGATTGCGTATTTTGTCTTTAACTCTAGACCCTGGGCTATAATGGATACAAGGGGTACCCGGGGATTCAGAACCTGACCTTTTCATGTGATGGGAGGGCATGGACTTACCTCACCAAGGGCACCTTGGTCTGTAGAGCTGTTTGTTGTTGTTGCTGTTATTATTATTGTTTGGAGGAAGGAAATGAACCTATTTGCAAGTGTTCAACATGTCCTTTTGAGAGTAGCAAATGAATTGAAACTTCAATTCTTTTTAAAGTTCAACATTATGAGGAACTCTCTGATAAAGTGGATACTTGCAGGAAAATCCTCAGAGGAGGCTGGGCATGGTGGCTCACACCTGTAATCCCAGCACTTTCGGAGGCGGAGGTAGGAGGATGGCTTGAGGCCAGGAGCAACATAGCAAGCATGAGAGACCAGCCTGGGCAACACGACAAGACCCCGCATCTACAAAAATTAAACAATTAGCCAGGGGTGGTGGCACATGCCTGTAGTCTCAACTATTTGGGAGGCTGAAGTGAAGGGATCACTTGAGCACAGGAGTTGGAGGCTCCAGTGAGCTGTAATGGTGCCACTGCACTACACCCTGGGCAACGGTGAGGCCCTGCCTTGGAAAAAAAAAAAAGAAAAGAAAAAGAAAGAAGAATCCCCAGAGTTGCATTGCCACGAGGAGAGGAGTTCTGAACCATGGGCTGGACCTGTGTTCTTAGAGGCTTGCTGCTTCCTAAGACCATGCCTAATGTCCTAAAACACATCCAGATCCAGCCCCCTCAGCATTAGGGTCTCACTTTGGATTAATGTCTGAGTGTGTAAGTGTGAATTAAAACAGCTCTAGCTGTGGCTCACGTCTGTAATCTCAGCACTTTGAGAGGCAGAGGCGGGCGGATCACCTGAAGTTGGGAGTTTGAGACCAGCCTGACCAACATGACAAAACCTCATCTCTACCAAAAATACAAAATTAGCAGAGCATGGTGGCACATGCCTGTAATCCCAGCTACTCAGGAGGCTGAGGGAAGAGAATCGCTTGAACCAGGAGACGGAGGTGGCAATGAGCCGAGATCACACCATTGCACTCCAACCTGGGCAACAAGAATGAAACTCCGGCTCAAAACAAAAAACACAAAATTCGAGTACAGAGTTAAGGCACCGGTGCCATTGGTGAGAGACCTGGACAAGCAGCACATCATCGGCATCATGAATGGGCACCCACAGGAGTGAGAGGGACCAGTGTTCATCGGCGCTGGTGAATCTGTGAAGAGGCAGTATCAGTGGTTCACTGACTCATCCACCGTTCTCTCTGCCTGACAGAAGCAGCACTGGTCTAGCATTTGGGGCTGAGCAGGTGTCTGTTGCTCAAAGACAAATCAGAGATGCCTCAAGAGGGAGATGAACTTCCCGCTAAGTTGGGTACGTGGGCTCTTGAATGATTCACTGGAAAAATGAAGAGACATGATCACATTTGCACACCTAGCCTGCTAATACAGATTATGCTAGCTTCGGCAGATATTCAACAAAAGTTTGATGCATAGATGCATGTTGGAGTTTCTTCTGCCTCATTCATTGTCTAGGTCCGCTTTTTACCCCAGAGGATACCAGAGTTAATTAGGGGGGGAAAGGGCTACATAATGAGAAGGGAGAAGAAGGTAGCTGAGAACTACGATTTTATCCACTGGCTACAAGCTTCCTTTAGATTAAAACTGTTCTTATCGATTTCGGCAGGGACTACATATTTACATACCATCGTTCCTCAAATCAGCAAATGTTTATTGTTCACTTGTACAAAGTGAAACTTTGCTCCAAAAAGCTTGCCTATTATAGTGTTTAGAATTCACTGTCACTCATGCTTCATTGCTATGCAGGATGAATCACAGACCAGCCTCTCTGCAGTATCAAGAAAAGAGGTTACAGTAAAACAGAGCCCACATACTTAAATACCTAGATTTTCTTCCCTGTTCAGACACAAAAAGGTTGTGAACAGCCAGAAAGATTCCAAGTCCCAGCCATTTTCAATTATGCAATAATTATGCAATAAATATGCAATCATCTAAGAAGGGCAGATCCTGGTCTGATGGGGACTGAAGCTTATACAATTAGGGGAGTCCACTTTCAGATAAAAAACATAGAAAACTAAAATTTAAGTTGAGTATGAAAATGAATGTTTACTCAAAATGAGAAAATAAACCACAACAAATAGAAATGTGCTAAAGCTGATTAATCCAGAAAAGCTGACCAAAAAATTCCAGAAAACGGGCTGGGCATGGTGGCTGACAGCTGTAATCCCAGCACTTTGGGAGGCCGAGGTGGGCAGATCAATTGAGGTCAGGAGTTCGAGACCAGCCTGGCCAATGTGGTAAAACCCCATCTCTACTAAAAATACAAAAATTATCCAGGCGTGATGGCACGCTCCTGTAACTCCAGCTATTTGGGGGGCTGAGGCAGGAGAATCGCTTGAACCAGGAGGCAGAGGTTGCAGTGAGCCAAGATCATGCCACTGCATGCCAGCCTGAGCGACAGAGCAAGACTCCGTCTCAAAAGAAAAAAAAAAAATCCAGGAAAGGTAATGCAATATTTTTAGCACTTTGCTGCCTAACATTCCTGCATAATACATTTTTCCCACATTTTTTACTGCATTGTCTTTGATCGCTTCTTTGTAGGATAATGATTTTGTTATATAACATATACAGAGAGGTATAAACCTCTTTTTTCTTTAACATGGTTCCTTGAAGTTTGTTTTTTTATTAATAATAATTCTAAGTTCTAGAGCTGTTGTTACATTTTTTAAGTCCTTATCAAATACCACTCATTTTCCACAGACTGCATGTTGTGCTACACTTCAAGACCTGTTTCTCCTCCACTCTCCCCACTCTCCTGGGGCTGGGTGTAGTGGGACGTATTCATATCACGATGACTTCTGGCCCCACACCTTTGTGTCACTGCACTGAATGTCTAGGAACAATGTAAACAGACATGGAAGGGACTATAAACCACAGAAACATGTCTCGCTAAACGCAGATTAAATGCACTCACAAATCAACCTCCACTCCAAAATGCCCATGGGCATTCTACTACCACCAACACAAGGAAAAAGCTGGCAGAGGGCAAGAAAAATGGGATGCACAGCAATGCTGACCGATGGCAGCTAAAACACCTTTATCTTATTTTTTAAGTGATACAGGGTCTGGCTCTGTCGCCCAGGCTGGAGTGCAGTGGTACAATCATGGCTCACTGCAGCCTTGAACTCCTGGGCTCAAATGATCCTCCCACCTCAGCCTCCCAAGTAGCTGGGACTACAGGCATGTACCACCATGCCCGGCTAATTTTATTTTTATTTTTTGTAGAGACAGGGTCTTGCTATGTTGCCCAGGCTGTTCTTGAACCCCAGGCCTTAAGCAATCCTCCTGCCTCGGTCTCCCAAAGTCCTGGAATTACAGGCATGAGCCCCTGCACCTGGCTCAAATAATATCTTAATTTGTAGTATTTTACTAAAGTGTGTGACCACGTGAACACATTGCCCTGAGGCATAGACTTCCTTAGCTTGACTGTAAATCTCCCTCTGCGGTGATATTTCATCAGCTCCCACCCTCCTTCCCTCGCCCCTTCACCTTCCTCGCCCCAGGTCTGGACGCTCTTTTGTGTCCTCAGGCACTTAGAGACTCTGTTGTTGCCAACTAGGCTCAGTTGATTTCTCCACTGATCTCCTCTCCCACACCGTTGGCCCCAGTTCCTGGGGTAGACACCTGCTTTGTCCCTGCTGTCATGCTCTTTTTTTTTTTTTTTTCAATACAGGTATTGATCGACTTACCACCTATGCAACTTACGACCATTCGACTTTACGACCACAATCGCTAGCCACGACAGCTCCGCGTCTGGCAGCGCAAACGTTGCCCAGCTGGGCGTACGACAGTGCGGACCAGCTTCCGGCAGCACTACCATCTCCGCGTGTACCATTTCAACTGTACATATAGCCTACTCAACTTACGACCAAATCGTGTTACGACCAGTCCGCGGTCCCGACCGTGGTCGTAAGTCGAGCACTAACTGTAATAGTGACGGTGTTTTGCTATGTTGCCCAGGCTGGTCTTGATCTCCTGGGCTCAAGCAATCCTGCCTCAGCCTCCTGAGTAGCTGGGATTACACATGTGATGATGGGAGCCACCGTGCCTGGCTTACCTTACTCTTTTTCTTTCTTTTTTTTTTTTTAACAGAGTCTTGCTCTGCCACCCAGGCTGGAGTGCAGTGGTATGATCTCAGCTCCCTGCAACCTCTGCCTCCCAGGTTTAAGCAATCCTCCTGCCTCAGCCTCCCGAGTAGCTAGGATTACAGTCACCTGCCACCAAGCCTGGCTAATTTTATATTTTTAGTAGTGACAGGGTTTCACCATGTTAGCCAGGCTACTCTCGAACTCCTAACCTCAAGTGATCCACCCTCGTCAGCCTCCCAGAGTGCTGGGATTACAGGAGTGAGCCACCATGCCCGGCCTCGTACTCTTGATAGCTGTTTCTTCCGGAGCCTGGAGTTCTGACCACTAACCTTAGCATGGTGGTGGGTCCACTTTCTTACAGAAAGGCTCTTAGTCCAGGATCATCACTGGCCCTGCTGGACTCTAAAGTCCAGCTGCCCCAGACACTCCCCTCACTTGTACTTGGCTTGGTAGATTATGAGCCAGCTGCTCCTCTTAGAAGTGCTAGGAACGACTGAATGGCAGTGGAGCATGTTATGCCCTTTGGGTCCCGCACTTTGGACTCAGTTGTAGCTGGATCTTCAGATGTCCTCAACCATAAGCTCTGTCCTGGCCCAATTTCTGAGCCAACTGAAAAGCTGGGAGCGCTTTAGATAACCTCAAGTCTTCTTCACTTCCCATCCTCCCTTAGGAAAGAGCGGGTGTTAACTTCAGTCACCTCTCATTCTCTCTTCCACCCAATTGCAACCTGGCTTGTAGCATACTGCACCAATCTGCTGCTGGAAACCCATTACCTCAAAGTTTTCTAGAGGTGGCACTCAGTGGCCCCTTCAACCCCTGTCCTATCAAATTTTCTGCAATGCCCAAACTACGGACCACCATTTCTGCCTAAAACTCTTACCCTTGGTTTCCATTCTACTGCATCCTCACCTGTCTCCCTGCGTCTCCGTTTTCTTCTTTAGGTTCCTTCCCCAAGCATTTCTTAAAATCAGGCCTTCCCTGCAGACCTGCCTCACCATACACTCTTCCTTCCCAATGATTTCCTTTGCTTCAATGACAACCTCTAACGATGACTCTGAATCTACATGTCCAGCTCTGGCCTCCCTCCCAGACTCCGGCCTGTATTTCCCAACTGTTTATCAGACAGGTCACACGCATGCCCCACCTGAATTCAAACGCCCCCTGCCGACGCTCAACTCCTAATCTTCACTCCACAAATGCTCTTCTTCCTGTGGCTCCCCGCCCAGCCTCGTCTCATGAATGGCATAACCACTTATCCTGGGCTAGAAATCTCTCATCGTCTCCTTCCTTCCTGCAGCAAACCTGCTAGATCAGATCATGTCAAGTGTGACTCCACCACCCCTCTCAAGCCCATCCTGTCTATTCTATTTCCTCAGCCATCTTTCCAGTCCAGCCACCAGTTTTTTGCATGGAGACTCTCACAGTGGGCCCCTCATTGATTTCACTGCCTCTAAGTTATCTTCAGTCCAATTTCTCCTGCATAGTGTTAACTTCCACCTTTCTGCAACACAGGTTAGTTCATGTATGTTTCCTATTCAAAAAAACGTTCATACTTAACACAAAAAAATTCCAAACTCCTAGATGTGGTCCTGAACATCTTCTTAGTGTGCCTCCAGTTTAACCACCCAGCCTCATCTTTCCCGTGATCCCCATGCACAGCACAACTGAGTATCCTGCCCATGCCTCTGAGAGCCTGGCCCCGCACCCGTCCCTCCCATGCAATCCCCTTATCCTTTAAATTAGACATGCTGCTTCTTTTTTTTCTTTTTTAGAGAGGAGCTCTCACATGTTGGCCAGGTTGGTCTTGAATGCCTGGCTTCAAGCAACCCTCCCACTTCAGCCTCCCAATGTGATAGGATTACAGGCATGAGCCGCGGCACCCAGCCCTAAACCAGGGAACCATCTTCATCCAGGGAAGCATCTTCTCCTCAGAGCCACAGTATTGGTCTAAAATGATGTAAGTTTAGGGGATTATTGTATAGTTCACATGTACTTATTTATTTATTTCTACTTTATTTTTATTTTGTGGTGAAGTCTGGCTCTGTCGACCAGGCTGGAGTGCAGTGGCACAATCTCAGCTCACTGCAACTTCCACTTCCCAGGTTCAAGTGATCCTCCTACCTCAACCTCTCAGGTAATTCAGCTAACACTCTTCTTCCTGTGGTACCCCCAACCTCTATAGGTACACACCATCACACCTGGCTATTTTTTGTATATTTGGTAGCGACACGGTTTCACCATTGCTAGCCAGGCTGGTCTCAAACCCCTGACCTCATGTGATCCACCCACCTCAGCCTCCCAGAGTGCCAGGATTACAGATATGAGCCACCATGCCCAGTCTGGTTCACACATATTTAGATGATGATCTCTCTTGCCTATTAATCAGTAAGTTTTCCCAGGGCAATCAGTAGGTGTTCCTCCCAGTGCTTTTCTGCATTCTGGGTACAGTTCCCCTGCTCTCAGCTGCTTATCAGCTCGCGATGGTTACTGTGAAGGCTGAACTCACGTGGCGTGGCAGGGCTGCTTGGGAGAAAGGCCCTGGGCCTGCCACCAAAGAGACCCAGCTTCTTAACTGTGCAGTTGAGAAGACTTCACCAGAGTCTTCAACAGAGCCAGACTTCACCACAAAATAAAAATAAAGTAGAAATAAATAAATAAGTACATGTGAACTATACAATAATCCCCTAAACTTACATCATTTTAGACCAATACTGTGGCTCTGAGGAGAAGATGCTTCCCTGGATGAAGATGGTTCCCTGGTTTAGGGCCGGGTGCCACGGCTCACGCCTGTAATCACTTATTAATGGCACATCCACATCACTTATTAATGGCACAACTTAGAGCAAATTTCTTACCTGCTCCTAACCTCAATTTCCTCATCAGTAAATCAGAGTAGTGGTAACCTTACAAAGAGTAAGTGACATGACGTCAACAAGAGTTTCTGGACGTCGAAGGCTCTCAGCTATGGATTGGATTCCTTATGCTCTCCCGCCAAGCCCAGCTCTGCTTTTTGTTTTTGTTTTTTAACATGAAAAAAAGTCACAATCCAAAAAATAATAATGATTTGAAATTTTAAAACTTTAAAAAAAATTAAGGGGATAAAAACTAGTAGCTAATATGGAAAGGTGATAAGTGCTATAAAATTTGTATTATAGTGCTTAACACATCATAATAATTTATGGGCTGTGTGTCTCTTCTGTGAGCTTTACAAGGAAAAGGACTATGACCCTTTATCCCTAACACCCAGCACAGGTCTTGGCATGGAGGAAGTATTCAGGATATGCTTATTGTCAATTTGAAGAGCAATTTCACAATATCTTTCATGAATTAAATTGCACCTACCCTTTGCCCTAAATATTCCACTTCTAGGAATTTATCTTACAGATTAACTTGTACACATGTACAAAGAGATAACGACCCAAAAAAATGTATATTGTGACATTGTGCGTAATAGCAAACCAAAGCAACTAAGCAACCAAAAAAAGTACTTTAAATGTCCATAGTTAAGATCCAGTTTAAAAAATGAATAAAGACATACCAAGGAATACTATGTAATATTTAAAAATCTGTGCAGTAGATCTCCAGATACTGGTATGAAGGGGTGTCTAAGATCATATTGCTAAATTTAAAAAGCCAGCTGTATATTGCAAATATATATACATACACACACACACACACACACACACACACACACACACTCATCCTTACGTGCAAGAACAATTTCTTGAAGGATATACAAGAAATTGTTTTAGTGGTTACCTCTTTAGACTAAGACTAAGAAATCAGGAGAGGGAGGAGGGATTTCTACACTCAGTGTGTATCCTGTGTACAATTTGAGCTTTTTACCATGAGCAGGAACTAATTTGGAAAAATTAAATTTACATTTAAATAATGAAATAAGCAAAATATATCTGTTGAATAATTCAACTTTGGGCTTGTCTGGGTAGCCTTTGTGTGTTTGATTATTAATTTCCATCAGCAGGATAAAGAAAGTGCTGGATGTGCAGGCTTCTTTCTTTTCCCTTGATGTGAGTTCAAAGACCATAAGGAACAATTTAGGAAACACTCAGTTGCACAGCGGGAGTCCCTTGTGGTTTATCAATGTCACTAAGAGCTCCAGATGCATTTATAATCCCGTCCGTAAGTGTCGATTGTGGCTTATTCTCCATGATCAATTACCAGCCCTCTCTTACACTCTGTTAGCGGAAAGTACATCCTCACCAGGACAAAAGGGGTTGTAGAGAAAATCAGTTTTGCTGATTGTCTCTGAAGACTTTACTGCTCTTTCCCTGGTAGCCATGTAGTTGCCTTAACATTTGGCCCAGAGCTGGCACTGCATATAGGAAAGGAATCTATAGCAGCAAGAGGTGGTGATTAATTTTAAGCTGTCATGGAAAATGTTTTTGCGCTTTAATGTCAGAGAACTGTATCATTATTATAGGTCTAACGTTTTCTTGCCAAAGCTGTGTGTTTGCTCTCAGGATACAAAATGAATACAGAAAGCTTTCTGGTTGGCTCTCAGTAGCATCTTTTGGGGAAAGGAGAAAGTGAAGGCTGCCAAACCAGCCAGGTTCCACAGGAGCCCTCACGAGGCAGGTCCTCCCCAACTTGACCCCTCTTTCTGCCCCAGGCTGGGGGAAGCCCTGGCCACTCCTCTCTGCCCTAAATGCTGTCTAGCTGAATACAGTTTTGCCTCTTGGCCATCTGGCCCACAAGGTTTACTGGAAATCTCAGACAGAGGCAGACACCCTGGAGAAGCAAAGAATCAAGTAAAGATCTGATACAGAGAAAAGAAGAAAAGACTGTAGCAGCAAGTAGAGAAAAAAATGGGGCCAACATCAGCAAGTCCACGGAGGTCTTTAAGATCCACGCCGTCTGGGTCTGAGTTAGAAACAGCTACATGCACATGGGCATGCCCTACCGCCGCTCTCCCTCCCTGCTAGCCACATGGAGGGAGAAAGAGAGAGAAGGGGGAAGAGGGAGAGAGGCAAGAACTGACTAGCTTTTGGACTTCAATACAATATTTATTTCTTGCATAATCTGCCAGAAAATTAGATCAAAGAGCTGTCAGTTTTTTAAATCATACAATTCATTAAGGGAACAAACTTTAAATATACTTAGTATAAAATAACATTTACCAAGAGGCAGGATTGATTTATCTAGCTAGAACAGATCTAAGAACTGGAAGAGAGTACAAAAAAAGGGAGAGAATCAGAATACTGGCTTTGTAGCACTATGGAAAACCCCTCTGAAAAACTTAAGATAATCATCGTGATAAAAATAGCTGTTTATGAGATCTACCTTGTGCCAGGCTAGGCACTTTACAAAGCGTTTATCTGTAATCCTACCACCTAGGAAATGTAGTTATTCTCACTTTTCAGTTGAGAAATCTGAGAACTGGAGAACTTGCACAGGGCACCTCACAAGTAAGCGGTGAGTACTGTCTGCCTGTCTGCTTGTCTGTCTGTCCACTGGACCCAGCTGCTCTCCGGTACACACTATCAAGAGGGAAACATGCAATGCCCAGTCCATATTAAACAAATTTTTCTGGCCAGGTGCAGTGGTTCACACCTGTAATCCTAGTACTTTGGAAGGCTGAGGCAGGTGGATCGCTTGAGCTCAGAAGTTCAAGACCAGCCTGGGCAACATGGTAAAATCCCATCTCTACAAAGAATACAAAAATGAGCCATGCGTGGTGGCATGTACCTGTAGTCATAGCTACTTGGGGGTGCTGAGGTAGGAGGGTTGCTTGAACCCAGGAGGTTGAGGTTGTAGTGAGCTGAGACATGACCACTGGGTTCCAGCCTGGTTGACAGAGTGAGGCCCTTTCTCAAAAAAATTTTTTTAATTGATTCATAATATTTCTATATATGTATAAGATGCTTGTGATATTTTGTTACATGCATAGAATGTCATGAAGTCAGGGTATTTGGGATATCGATTACCTTAGGTATTTATCATTTCTTTCTTTCTTTCTTTCTTTTTCTGAGATGGAGTCTCACTCTGTCACCCAGGCTGAAGTGCAGTGGTACAATTCGGCTCACTGCAACCTCTGCCTCCCAGGTTCAAGTAATTCTCGTTCCTCAGCCTCCCAAGTAGCTAGGATTACAGGCATGTACCACCATACCCGGCTAATTTTTTTATTTTTAGTAAGACAAGGTTTTACCACATTGGCCAAGCTGGTCTCAAACTCCCAACCTCAGGTGATCCACCTGCCTCGGCCTCCCAAAGTGCTGAGATTACAGGAATGAGCCACCACGATGGGCTAGTATTTATCATTTCTGTTTTGGGAACATTTGAACTCTTCTCTGCTAGATGTTTTGAAATACACAATTTATTGTTGCTAACTACAGTCATTCCACTCTGCTATACAGAGTTACATACAGCTAAATAAGAGGAATATATCTTAATGTTCTGCTATCAAACTGTACGTTTGTACTCGTAAAACAACTTCTCTTCATCTCGCCAAAACCACATAAACATGCATGCACATGCACACACACACACACACACACACACACACACACACCCCATTTCCAGCATCTACTTTCTACCATTCTGTTCTCTACCTTAATAAAGTCAACTTATTCTCACATATGAGTGAGAACATCTGAGGCTTGTCTTTCTGTGCCTGGCTTGTTTCACTTAAGATAATGGCCGCCAGTACCATTCATCCTGCTGCGGATGACATGATTTCCTTCTTTTTTTATGGCCGAATTGTTTTCCACTGAGTATGTGGACCACATTTTCTTCACCTGTTTGTCCATTGATGGACACTTGGTTGATTCCATATCTTTGCGTTGTGAATAGAGCTGCAAAAAACATTGAAATGCAGATATCCCTTTGATGTACTGATTTCTTTTCTTTTGGATAAATGCCTAGTACTGGGATTACTGAATCATATGGTAGTTCTATTTTTAGTTTTTCAAGAACTCTCCATGCTGTATTAATGTAAATTAATACAATAGGTGTATTAATTTACATTCCTGTCAATAGTGTGGAAGCATTCCCTTTCCTCCGCATCCTTGAGAGCATGTGTTATTTTTTGTCTTTTTAATAACAGCCATGCTAACTGGAGTAAGATGATGTCTCATTGTGGTTTCATTCATACTACCTTGATTAGTGATGCTAAGGATTTTCTCATATACCTGTCGGCCTTTTGTACAGTCTACATTTTTTTTTTTTTTTGAGACTGACTCTCACCCTGCCGCCAGGCTGGAGTACAGTAGTATGATCTCGCCTCACTGCAACCTCCGCCTCCCAGGTTCAAGCGATTCTCCTGCCTCAGCCTCCTGAGTAGCTGGGATTACAGGCACATGCCACTACACGTGACAAATTTTGGTATTTTTAGTAGAGACAAGGTTTCACCTAATTGGCCAGGATGGTCTCAATCTCTTGACCTGGTGATCCACCTGCCTCAGCCTCCCAAAGTACTGGGATTACAGGTGTGAGCCACTGCACTCAGCCCAGTCTACTTTTCTAAGCCATTCTTAGATCTAAATAATTCTTTGTTTTTTTTTGTTTTGTTTTGTTTTGTTTTTTGTTGTTGTTATTGTTATTCTTTTTCTTGAGACAGAGTCTTGCTCTGTTGCCAGGCACCAGGTTGGAGTGCAGTGGCATGATTTCGGCTCACTACAACCTCCGCCTCCTGGGTTCAAGCAATTCTCCTGCCTCAGCCTCCCAAGTAGCTGGGACTACAGGTGCATGCCACCATGTCCAGCTAATTTTTATATTTAAGTAGAGACAAGGTTTCAACATGTTGGCCAGGATGGTCTCAGTCTCTTGACCTCATGATCTACCCACCTTGGCCTCCCAAACTGCTGGGATTACAGGTGGGAGCCACCAGGCCCAGCCCATATCTAAATATTTCTTTTTATCGCTTCCTTACTCAACCATTGATAGAACACAGGTCCTAACTTAAGCTTTGTGAAAAATATATATATATGGTTGGCCAGGTGTGATGGCTCCTGACTGTAATCCCAGCACTTTGGGAGGCCAAGATGGGCAGATCACTTGAGGCCAGGATCACGCCACCACACTCCAACCTAAGCAACAGGTGAAGACTTCGTCTCAACAACAACAAAACGTTCTTGCAGCTATTCCAATACTGGCTACCATAAACCAATAGCAGAAGCTAACCTGTGTCCCTGAGTCAAGAAGCATTGCTGTTTCATGGAAGTGTTTGGGTTTGATGGAAGCAGATTGAAAGCCAGCTCTTGTATATATTCTATGCTACAGTGTCTACAGCTATATCTCTGTCCGATGGAGGCATAGCTACCTCAAGGTAGTAGGAGAATAAAATGAGATGTTGTACACCACCACTTCTGGATCTCTCCTCTGAACTCCAGAATCACATAACCAATGCCACCTGGATCCCCTATAGATGCCTTTGACTCATCATGTCCAGAACTGAACTCAGCCTTTTCCCCCAAACTAATTCTTCCTGGTTTTCCATCACAGAGAATTGCGCCTTCAGTAGTAACCGGGTGAGATCCCTAAATTCCCATCTTCCACATCCAACAGTCACCAAGTCACGTCAATTTTACTCTTAATGACTCCGACGTGACCACTGCCCTCTCTGTATCACTACAGTCTTAATTTGGGGTATCACATGTCCCCCACTTCTGCACCTGCCCCCCCAACAGCCTCCCTCTTTTGAACCTTGCCCTCTTCAAATGATTATCCACATTAATTTCAGAGAATATGTTCTAAAGAGCATATCTAATGATGGCATTTCCTGTTTAAAATCTAGTGACCTTCCTAATGCCCCCAGATATATTTGCTGATGTTCTTCTTGAGACAGGGTCTAACTCTGTCACCCAGGCTGGAGTGCAGTGGCACAATCATGACTCATTCAGCCTCAGACTCCTTGGCTCAAGCAATTCTTGATCTCAGCCTCCAGGGTAGCTGGAACCAGCAGCACGCACCACCACGTCCACCTAATTTTTTTGTAGAGGCCAGATCTTAGTACGTTGCCCAGATTGGGCAGTAAGAGTTGAGCTCGGTCTCAAACTCTTGAGCTCAAACAATCCTCCCACCCTGGTGGGAATTCCTGGGACTACAGGTGTGTGCCATCATGCTCAGCTAATATATAAATTGTTTGTAGAGACAGGGTTTCACCATGTTGCCCAGGCTGATCTCGAACTCCTGGGCTCAAGCAATCCTCCCTCTTCAGCTTCCCAAAGTACTAGGATTACAAGTGTGAGCCACTTCACCCAGCCTAGATATATTTGTTCAACAGCTTCAGTAAAATTCCTATCATACAATTTACCTTTTTTTGTTGTTTTCTGAGGCAGGGTCTTGTGTCACCTAGGCTGGAGTGCAGTGGCACAATCAGCTCACTGCAGCCTCAAAGTCCCAGGCTTAAGCAATTCTCCCATCTTAGTCTCCCAGGTAGCTGAGAACACAGGTACACACCACCATGGCTAATTTTTTTTGTAGAAATGGGATCTCATTATATTGCCCAGGCTGGTCTTGAATTCCTAGGCTCAAGCAATCCTTCCACCTTGGCCTCCCAAAGTGCTGGGATTACAGGCATGAGCCACCTCGCCAGAGTACCCATTTAAAGCCCACAGTTCAGTGGTTTTTAATATATTAACAGACTTCTACAACCATCACCACAATCGATTTAGGTATAATCAATGTTTATCTTAATCACCTAAAAAAAAAATACCATTCCCATTATCAGTCTCTCTCTGCTTTTCCCCAACCCCCTTATCCCCTGGCAATCAATTGCCTACTGTTCTGTCCCTATGGATTTGCCTATTCTGGACATTGCATATACATGGGGTCATACAGTATGTGATCTTTCATGACTGACTACTTTCACTTGGCACAATGTTTTCAAGTTTCGTCTACAGATGAAAAGGGAAAGTTTCACTCCTTTTCGCGGCTGAATAATATTCTATTGTTTGCACCGACCACATTCGCTCTTCCAGTCATCATCAGCCAGTGGGCATTCGGGTCATTTTCACTTGTTGTGTATTATGAAAAACACTGCTATGAACCTTCACTTACAAGACTTTGTTTACATTTCTCTTTTGTTTTATTTCTCTTAGCTAGAGAGGAGTAGAATTGCGGGGTCATAGGTAAGTTGATGTTTAACTTTTTAAGAAGCTGCCAAATGTTTTCCAAAGAAGCGGCACTTCCCCACGCCCCTCCACCAGCACAAGCTACCCAACATGGTTGCAACGCCCTTCCTAATCTAGTTACATCTTGTTGTACCACCTTCATCTCCACAGATGCCCCAACTCAAACCAGATATTCAAGGAGGCCCAACTTTGCCAGCCCTAAAACATAAACACTCCGTCTCACTCAGGCTTCTATAAACATGGTTCCCTGTGCCTGGACTACTCTTCTCCTTGTCATCTCCAGGCTCACGCCCACTTGTCCGGAGGCCCAGTTTCCTTGGCATATCTTCTCAGGGCCCCCCGCAAGACTGGTGAGGTCTCCACACTCCCTCAGCTGCCCTGAGCATGTATGTTCCTGTGGCTCTTCTCCTACTACAGGGTCATCACCTCTTTGCTGGTCTTTATCTAACGGGGTTTGGATTTGTGTCTCCACCCAAACCTCATGTGCAATTGTGACTCCCAGTCTTGGAGGTGGGCCTGCTGAGAGGTGATTGGATCATGGGGGAAGATTTCCCCCTTGCTGTTCTCTTGAGAGCTGGTCGTTTAAAAATGTGTGGGCCGGGCATGGTGGCTCCCAGCACTTTCGGAGGCCAAGGTGGGTAGATTACCTGAGGTCAGGAGTTGGAGGCAAGCCTGAACAACATGGTGAAATCCCATCTCTACTAAAAATACAAAAAATCAGTTGGGCATGGTGGCAGACACCTGTAATCCCAGCTAGTTGGGAGTCTGAGCCAGGAGAATTGCTTGAACCTGGGAGGTGGAGGTTGCAGTGAGCTGAGATCACACCACTGCACTCCAGCCTGGGTGACAGTGCAAGACTCCAGCTCAAAAAAAAAAAAAAGTGTATGGTCCCTCCCCCCACCATTCCAGCCACGTAAGACATGCCTGCTTCCCCTTCTAGTTCCGCCGATTGAAGGTTTCCTGAGGCCTCCCCAACCATGTTGCCTGTATAGCCTGCAGAACTGTGAGCTAATTAAACCTTTTTTTTTTTTTTTTTTGAGACAGAGTCTCACTCTGTTGCCAGGCCGGAGTGCAGTGGCATGATCTCGGTTCACTGCAACCTCCGCCTCTCGGGTTCAAGCAATTCTCCTGCCTCAGCCTCCCGCACAGCTGGGACTACAGGCCCGCACCACCATGCTTAGCTAATTTTTGCATTTTTAGTAGAGACGGGGTTTTTCCATGTTGGCCAGGATGGTCTTGATCTCTTAACCTTGTGATCTGCCCTCATCAGCCTCCCAGAGTGCTGGGATTATAGGTGTAAGCCACCAAGCCCAGTCTAAGCCTCTTTTCTTTATAAATTACCCAGTCTCGGATATTTCTTCATAGCAGTGCAAAAATGGACTAATACATTATCCTTCACCAAACTGTAAGCTCCCTAAGGATAAGAACCATACCTTTTTCCTCAGCCAAGAACAGTTCCTGATATGTTGGTGGCTCTCCATAAATATTTGACACATGCATAAAACCCCCAGCACGTAGTAGGCCATCACACTCTTCCCTACTATATGGAAAGTGTGATGCAAGAGTCCAAAACTCCATTCTCTCCAAAGAAAATTGTTCCCAAACCATCTTGGAAATGCAGTCTGATTTTAAAAATAAAACATTGTAGTTCCTTCCTGATTCTGTTTGGTACGGGCTAATAATAAAGTGGGTTGGCATTCCTTGGGTATATATCAACTGACAGTAGAGGGAGCCAAGCCAAGAATGTGCTAGGTGGTGGGTAGGAATCTGAGTGTGATTAAAAATAGGCTATGTGTAATAACGGAGGAAAATTACTCAAATGACCAGCAATTAGGAAATAGTTCAATGAATTCTGGTATTAGATAGATTATATTGCCATTAAAATCATAACTATGGAAAGGTTTATTCAAAATAACCCTAAAAATAAAACTAGAACACAAATTAGAATATACGCTTTGATTATAAGTGTGAAACATTGTATAAGTGTAATATCATAAAATGCTATTCGTTCCAGGTATTTTAGAGTAAAATTTAAAATTGGGAATTTTTTTCTCAGTTTTTATTTCAGCTTTTGTTGTAAAATCTCATGACAAATAATTGTCATGCATTGTTTCCAAAGTGTACATTATATATTGAACATAGTGAGTTTTTGATCACTGAAGGTACCTAAAGGTACTATTTATAATTTGTTGGATGTATATTATGCATTGCATTCCTTAATTTAAAAATATATATGAATAGGCCAGGCATGGTGGCTCACACCTGAAATCCCAGCACTTTGGGAGGCTGATGTAAGAGGATCATCTGAGGTCAGGAGTTCAAGACCAACCTGGCCAACATGGTGAAACCTGTCTCTACTAAACCCGTCTCTACTAAACCCTGTCTCTACTAAAAATACAAAAATTAGCTGGGAGTGTTGGCAGGTGCCTGTAATCCCAGCTACTCAGGAGACTGAGGCAGGAGAATCATTTGAGTCCAGGAGGCAGAGTTTGCAGTGAGCTGAGATTGCACCACTGCACTCCAGCCTGGACAACAGAGTGAGATCCCTTCTCAAACAAACAATATATATAATACACACACACACACACACACACACACATTTATATATTAATGTACATATGCATGCATGTATTCTTACATGTATTTATTCCATAGTGCTTTTAGAAAAGGCAAAATGTTTTCACTTTGTTATTGCACTTTGCCTCCAGTGCTTCTGGGAGTCAGAACAGGAGCTATTGTATTATCCTCTCTTTATCCATTTAACAGTTACAGACAAAGTGAAACTGACTTGCTCAAAGTTACATAATGTATTAGTCTGTTCTCACACTGCTAATAAAGACATACCTGAGATGGGATCATTTATAAAGGAAAGAGGTTTCATGAACTCACAGTTCCATATGGCTGGGGAGGCCTCACAATCATGGCAGAAGGTAAAGGAGGAGCAAAGTCACGTCTTACAAGGCAGCAGGCAAGAAAGTGTGTGCAGGGGAACTCTCCTTTATAAAACCATCAGTTCTCATGAGACATATTCAATACCATGAGAACAGCATGGGAAAGACCTGCCCCCATGATTCAGTTACCTCCCCCCATGATTTAATTACCTCCCACTGGGTCCCTCCCTTGACATGTGGGAACCACAGGAGCTACAATTCAAGATGAGATTTGGTTGGGGATGCAGTCAAACCATACCACATGATTAACAAGGATCAGAACCAAGATCAGAGTCCACTTCACACTAATACAGCCTCCTTCACTCTGCCCAGAAACCTAAGCAGGAAAGGCTCCATGGACTCAGGATCAGCAAAGTTCCTTGTTAAAGAAGCTTGTCCTAGGAAATACTCAAGAAGCATTTGTTCAAAGGATTGATAGATCAATAGTTTGTTGGGTCCATCAGTGAACAAGAATTTAACAGATCACAACTGATCAGCTAAAACTCTTTGGTACATTCTGGTGTCAGTCTTCGCCAAACTCATATCATTGGTAATTTAAATGTTTTCTCTACCAGTATTTCATTTATTCATTCAGCAATCAAATATTAGATAACCACTAAGAGTGAGAAGCTGTGTTAGCAGCTTCAGGAGTTAAAGAAATAAATTACTATTCTTCAACATACTTATAATCCAGTAGCAGAATAAGAATTTCATTTTATTTATTTATTTATTTATTTTTTAAGACAGAGACTCTGTCACCCAGGCTGGAATGCAATGGCACAATGTCAGCTCACTGAAACCTCCACCTCCTGGGTTCAAGCAATTCTCCTGCCTCAGCTTCCTGAGTAGTTGGGACTATAGGCGTGTGCCACCATGCCCAGCTAATTTTTTGTATTTTTAGTAGAGACAAGGTTTCACCATGTTGGCCAGGTTGGTCTCAAACTCCTGACCTCAGGTGATACACCCACCTTGACTCCTGCAAAGTGATGGGATTACAGGCACAAGCCACTGTGCCCAGCCAAGACTTTAATTTCTTAAAATGCTATAATACCTGGCAGAATATGAGGTGAAAGGAGATATAAACAAAGTGTTCAGAGGAAAGAGAAATGATATTTAGTTGAAAGAATAGAGGCAAATTTCATGGAAATGTGGCATTTCAGCAATACCTTGAGTGACAGGTACAATTTCACAAGAGGCAATGGGGGAGGACATTTCAGGGAGAAACAAAGTGCTTCTCTCTCTCTCTCTCTCTCTCTCTCTCTTTCTCTCTCTCCTTTTTTTTTTTTTTTTTTTTTGAGACATAGCCTTACTCTGTCGCCCAGGCTGGAGTGCAGTGGCGTGATCTCGGCTCACTGCAACCTCCGTCTCCCGGGTTTGAGAGATTCTCCTGACTTAGCTTCCCAAGTAGCTGGAATTACAGGTGCCCGCCACTCTAGACCCGGCTAATTTTTGTATTTTTAATAGAGACAGGGTTTCACCATAATGACCAAGCTGGGTCAAACTTGTGACCTCAGGTGATCCACCCGCCTTGGCCTCCCAAAGTGCTGGGATTACAACATGTGTGTTAGCCAAGGCATGAAATTAAAAAATACTTTGCAAAAGTGAGGATCTCAGGAACACTCCGTGTCCTTAGAGAAGCACATTTCAGCTAAAATGTAATCTTTTCTTTCCACCATGGCTTTTTCCAGTGTCTTTGTCTAACATAATACAAACAGTTCCTTAGTCATCTCATCCGACTCTTGCAGGTGCTAGAGATAGAGTCACAGATACATAGGAATATACTGGAAGGCTGTGCCTGTTAATTTTCTCCCTTTGATGAACATGGTAGAAAATATTATATCATTAGCCATGTTTTGCAGCAGCATGTGAAACAAAGGTGCTGAGAGACTGGGAACTTTCTCAAGGTCACAGAAGGAGCCAGCTGGAAGGTAACCCTAGAACCACGGCTGCACTTCTGCAGAGGAGACCGTGTGGCACATCTTCATGAGGGGACGGTGTGTTCCCACCCAATGCCCTCTGCACCCTTTTGCCAGGGAGTTCAGCATTCTATGCAGACGTTATTTAATGAGTTCTCTCAGCCCCACCGTAGTTGAAGCCGGGTGAAGGCATGTTTGTATACTTTTCTCAGATTGACAAACTAAAGTCCACAGGATATCCTAGCAGTTCATCTGAGAGCAAGGAATCTGTGTGAAAGTTAAGCCAACAATTGACCCAAGACCAATGTTTTGTTTGGCTCTCGTGTTAGGACTGAAAGTTGGCTAGAGAGGTTGGCACGTGGGCCAGGTATTCTTAGACCCAAATTCTGATCCCAGCTCCACTCTGTGCCTACTGTCTGAGCTTGGTCACTGGCTGAACCTCTCTGAGCCTGGGTTTCTGCATCTGTAAAATGGATACACATCTGTAGCTGTCACATACATATTTTTAAGTGGTAAGAGAAAGATACAAGACCGTCCTCTCAAAATCCTGAAAAATATTTACTTTAGGGGAAATAGTGGAACTGGTGAGTTTCTATTTGGCTTGATGTACTTCTTTTTCATTTGGAATTGCTTATAAGAACCTGAACAGCACATAAAAGATATGCACAATAACAATGTTACAAATGTTATTATTTGTATTGTATTATGTTACAAATGTTACAAACAATGTTACAAAAAATTACCATATAGGTTGGGCGTGGTGTCACACACTTGTAATCCCAGCACTTTGGAAAGCTGAAATGGAAGGATTGCTTGAGCCTAGGAGTTAGAGACCAGCCTGGGCAACATGGGGAAATCCCTGACTCTACAAAAAATACAAAAATTAGCCAGGTGTGGTGGTGTACACCTGTAGTCCAGGTACCTGGGAACGAGGCTAAGAAGGGAGGATCACCTGAGCCCAGGAGGTTAAGGTTCTGCAGTGAGCCAAGATCTCACCACTGCACTATAGCCTGGGCAACAGAACAAGACCCTGTCTCAAATAGTAGTAATAATAAAAATAATTTTTCAAAATAATCATATAAAAATTACTTACACAGTAATTGCCAAATGCTACCTACCCAATAATAGTTCATTTTAGGCCAGGCGTGGTGGCTCACACCTGTAATCCTAGCACTTTGGAATGCTAAGGTGGGTGGATCATGAAGTCAGGGGTTTGAGACCAGCCTGGCCAAAATGGTAAAACCCTGTCTCTACTAAAATACAAAAATTAGCCAGGCATGGTGGTACACAACTATAGTCCCAGGTACTTGGGAGGCTGAGGCAGAAGAATCACTTGAACCCGGGAGGCAGAGGTTGCAGGGAGCCGAGATAGCACCACTGTACTCCAGCCTGGACGACAGAGCAAGACTCCATCTCAAAAAAAAAAAAAGTTAATTTTATGTGTAAAAATTAATCATTATGTCCTGTGGCAAAAGGAGGTAGACTGTAAGACAGGAAATCAAGAAGCTATAAGAGGATAACAGTTTCTAATCAAAAAGCAAACTCTTTGGAAGGTAATGGATGGTACAGAAAGAACACCTAGACCCCTGGCTTTAAATCCCATCACTGCCACATCCTTGCTCTGTGACATTGGAGAAGTCACTGAGCCTCTCTGGGATTCAGTTTATTTATCTGTAAACGGAGATTTTAAAAATTTCACCTTGACCCGGTGCAGTGGCTCACACTTGTAATCCCAGCACTTTGGGAGGCCAAGGTAGGTGGATCACCTGAGGTCAGGAGTTCAAGACCAGCCTTGCCAACATGGCAAAACCCCATCTCTACTAAAAATACAAAAATTAACTAGGCATGGTGGTATGCACCTGTAATTCCAGCTAATTGAGAGGCTGAGGCAGGAGAATCACTTGAACCCAGAGATGGAGGTAGCAGTGAGCCAAGACCATACCACTGCACTCCAGTCTGGGTAACAGAACAAGACCCTGTCTAAATAGATATGTGTGAGATATATATATATATATATCACCTCATAGGTTGTCTAGAAGATGAAATGAGACAAACATTTAACTGTAATAGAAGGCACTGATTATTACATTTAGTGTGGGCCACAGAAAAGAAAAAATACAGTGTGTACGCCTACAAAGCTTCTATTCCACCTGCTTCCTACAGGTAGATTGCTCTGTAGAATGTCTACAAGATTTCATCAGGGGGATCACCTAAATTGCTTAAGTTATACATGATTCTTTTGAAAATATCTTAACAGGAGCTGGGCATGGTGGCTCATGCCTCTACTCCCAGCACTTTGGGAGGCTGAGGTAGGCAGATCACTTGAGGACAGGTGCTCAAATCCAGCCTGGGCAACATGGTGAAATCCCATTTCTACAAAAATAAAAATAAAAAATAGCTCAGTGTGATGGCATACTCCTCTAATCCCAGCTTGGGAGAGGTATGAGACTCACCTGTACCCGGGAGACAAAGGTTGCAGTGAGCCGAGATCATGCCACTGCACTCCAGCCTGGGTGACAGAGCGAGACTGTCTCAAAGAAAAAAAAATTAACAGCAATCAATGAAAGCCAAGAATGCAAATTGAAAACCAGCCAAAGTGGATGCACCTTTAGCCCTTTCGGAGCAAGACAGGATTTTCAAGCCCACATACTTGTGGTCAAGTGCTGGCCTGTGCTTTCCTGGTGCTTCCCGGATACGTGTTTCTCCACTGTACCTCTTGGTAGCAGATGTGTGTAAAGAGCCATAAACTCAGCAACAATAGGTGGGAACATGCTTGCTTTCCTCTGGCCTTCCTTGTTCTGATGAAAGGGTCTTTTATAGGATCTGGCATGCATGCTTCATTTTGTGTACCCAGCAGACAGATATTTCTATAGGAAGTTCTATACACTGAGATGACCTTCCCTTTGAATCAGAGCAGATAGCAACACCCCACTCCCCAACTGCCAGGGCCTCTCTGAGTCTGTTTCTTCATCTCTGAGATGAAGCAGGCTCATCATCGTGAGGGCATAATATCATGGCTTGTTGAGAGATTTAAACCAGACACTGTCTCTGGCCGAGGTTTTGCAAACTAGAGGCAGTAAACCATCTGGAAGAACTTGCACAAGGGTCATGAGGCTGAGGCTGGAAGATGGCTTGAGGCCAGGAATTTGAGACCAATCTGGGAAATATAGCAAGACCCTGTCTCCACAGAAAAAGAAAAAAAAATTAATTGTACGTGGTAGTGCGTGCCCGTAGTCCCACCTACTTCAGAGACTGAAGCAGGAAGATTGCTTGAGCCCAGAAGTTCGAGGCTGCAGTGAGCCATGATTTCACCACTGCACTCCAGCCTGGGGAAAAGAGTAAGACTTTGTCTCTAAAAACAAAAACAAAAGAAAAGAAAATACACCAGGGAAGCTGAGATCCCAAACAACAGAACTGCAACTGTTGGATCAATTTCTTTGCCTAAAGAGAACCTTCATGGAAATGTTTCTAAAACTCAAAGAAGTATTTTGCTTTCAAACTTTAAAGATGATTTTTTTTTTCAAAAAGGTCTTTCACTCCTTTTGTCCTGAATCTAAATTTAACATTTTCTTGGCTGCTTGCTATTTGTTCTGTTTTGTTTTGTTTTCTTAAAGAAACAGGGTCTTGCTATATTGCCCAGGATGGCCTTGAACTCCTGGGCTCAAGGGTTACCTCTGGCATCAGCCTCCTGAGTAGCTGAGATTATAGGCACACACCACAGCACCCAGCTTCACCCATGTGCTTTTAATGTTGATTCAGTGCTGCAACCTGTGTTTCTGTGTTTTATTCATCCCTCCCACCTCTCCTCCTCTTCTCTTTCCTGCTGCTTCACCCTACCATGAACATTGCTAGGCAGCAAGTGGGCATTCTGCTTTTGAAATGGGGGAGCTGTATTGCTCAGATAAAGCAGAGAAGGACAGTATTGACATAGCAGCCTCTCTTTCTAGTTCTGTCTCTTAATGAAACCACAAAGGAAGATAACAGCTTTCTAATAAGTCTTCTCTTCTTTCATTTGTGGAGTGCTTCCGGTTGTGTCAGATGCTGTTTCATTTCATGTCGCTTGCAATCCTCACAGCACTCTGTGAGACAGGACTTTTATCTATCTAACAGATACGGAAACAGGGTCTAAGAGATGACGTGAATTGTTCAAGGCTGGGCAGCTCGTTAATGACAGAGTTGGAATTCAAATTCAGGTGCCTTCATCTTGCCAGGTGCCTTGAAAGGTAGAAATGAGGGAGCGGTGTCAAGTTGGAGAAGAGAGTCTCCAGGAGACGTGCCAGAAAATAAATACATGAGGGTCTCTTGGGCAGTAGGGATCCTTTCTTGCTCCTGAGCAATAAAAAACTTGAGTGGTTTTCCTAGCCATATCCAAGATTCCCATGCTATAATTAATTTTGAAGAAATAGCTAGCCAGGTGTGATGGCTCACGTCTGTAATCCTAGCACTTTGGGAGGCCAAGGCAGGAGTATCGCTTGAACTCCGGAGGTTGAGACAACTCTGGGCAACATGGTAAAAACCTGTCTCTTCAAAAAGAAAAAACAAAAATTAGCCAGGTGTGGTGGCACATACCTGCACACCTGTAGTCTCAGCTACTTAGGAGACTGAGGTGGGAGGTTCAACTGAGCCCAGGAAGTTGAGGCTGCAGTGAACTGTGATCTCACCACTGCACTCCAGCCTGGGTTACAGAGTGAGACGCTATCTTTAAAAAGAGAGACAGAGAGAAAGAGAGAGAGAGAGAGAAAGAGAGAGAAACAGAAAAAGGAAGAAAAATCATTAATGCAACTGTTAAATTTTAACAGGTACTTTTGAAAACTTTACATGTTGTAATTAATTTATTCCTCACATAAGCTCAATGATTTAAACAATTATTCTCCCCATTTTATTTTAGAGACAGGGTCTCACTCTGTCACTGAGAACTGGAGTTCAGTGGTGCAATCATAGCTCACTGTAACCTCAAACTGACTAGATTCTCCCTAGTCAGCTGGGACTACAGCCATGCACCACCACATCTGGCTAATTTTTAAAATTTTTTTGTAGAGTCAAGGTCTTGCTATGTTGCCCAGACTGGGTCTCAAATGCCTAACCTCAAGCAATTCTCCCACCTTGGCCTCCCAAAGTGCCAGAATTACATGCATGAGCCACCACACCAGGCTGTCTCCATTTCATAGATTCAGAAACTGAGGCTAAGATAGGCAGCTCAGAATTTAAATCGGGGGATTTGGCTCCTGTGCTCATTTTTGTAACCATTTTTCTGATAATTCTGTACTTCTGGGCCTGAAGCAGGCTGCAGATTATGTGATTCTGTGTAGTAGCAAGAATGATCTGTGAGTGAGCATGCCTCAAAGTCTTGATGCTATGGGAGACCACAGAACCTAGCAGTATCTGGGGAAGGGTCACACCAAGGATGACTGAGGTCTGTAGAGCTTGATACATACTTAGTGTTGAAGTTAAAATGATTAAAAGAAAATAAGTCTGTGGGCCGGGCGCAGTAATCCCAGTGCTTTGAGAGGCGTAAGTGGGTGGATCATCGGAGGTCAGGAGTTCGAGACACCCTGGCCAACATGGAGAAACCCCTTCTCTACTGAAAATACAAAAAAATTAGCCAGTCTGGTAGCATGTGCCTGTAATCCCAGCTACCCAGGAGGCTGAGGCAAGAGAATTGCTGGAACCCGGAGGCAGAGGCTGCAGTGAGCCGAGACTGCATCACTGCACTCCAGCCTGGGCGACAGAGCAAGATGCCATCTCAAAAAAAAAAAAAAAAAAAAAGAAAAGAAAAAAGAAGGAAGAAGAAGAAGAAGGAAGAAGAAGAAGAAGAAGAAGAAGAAGAAAAAGAGAAGAAGAAGAAGAAGAAGAAGAAGAAGAAGAAGAAGAAGGAGAAAATAATACATTTGTATGTGAAAAACAAACAAATTCAGATACTTTTAGCCACTGGCTACATCACCTGCTATCCTACGAGAACTTTCATTTGACCTGCCGCAGTCTTACCCCCACCGTCCACCCCTCCTCCTTCCTGAAATGTGCAGGGCTGGCTTTCTTTCTGTTTTTTTTGAAGCAGGGTCTCACTCTGTCTCTTAGGCTGGAGTGCAATGGCACAATCACAGCTCATGGTGGCCTTGGCCTCCTAAGCTCAAATAATCCTTCTACCTCAACCATGCCTCACCAATTTTTAAACATTTTTTTGTAGAGATGGGGTTTTCCCAGTTGCTCAGGCCAGTCTTGAATTCCTGGCCTCAAGTGATCCTCTTGCCTCAGCCTCCCAAAGTACTGGAATTACAGGCGTGCACCACCATGCTTGACCTAAGGCTGTCTTTCCAAAGCGACACACTATCTCTTTCTCCCCCATCTGCCCTTCATGACTCAGTTCAGGAGATACCTTTGCTGAGAAACGCTCACTGACATCACAGGCTGACTTCAAGGCCCCCTCCTGCTTCCCACAGCTCACTCTTTATTTTTCTTGTACTTTTTTCTTTTTTTTTTTGAGACGGAATTTCGCTGTCACCCAGGCTGGAGTACAGGGGCACAATCTCGGCTCACTCCAACATTCGCCTTCCAAGTTCAAGCGATTCTCCTGCCTCAGCCTCCCGAGTAGCTGGGATTACAGGTGCATACAACCACACCTGGCTAGTTTTTGTATTTTTACTAGAGATGGAGTGTCACCACATTGGCCAGGCTGGTCTCAAACTCCTGACCTCAGGTGATCCACGCTCCTCGGCCTCCCAAAGAACTGGGGAGACAAGCATGAACCACTGCACTCGGCCTGTTTATTTTTCTATTTCAATTCTTGGTTTACTTGTGTATCTGAGTCCCAACATGGTGAGCAATTTAAGGACAGTGCTGAATTTTTTGGTGCATTACCAGCGCCTAACTAGTGTCTGGGCTTGGCAAACAGCTCGCCCTCAGTACTCGTCTGTTGGAAGAATAAATGGATGAATATATAATGAATACACAAGCAGCAACAACAGCTACGCAAATAATTCAAGTCCGCCCCTTGCAGCTCGTACTTCATATCAGCCAAGTGGCCAAGTAGCACCACATGAATTCAACAAAGTTTTATTTTTTGAGACAGAATTTCGCTCCGTCACCCAGGCTGGAGTATAGTGGCACAATATCTGCCCACTGCAGCCTCTACCTCCCAGGTTCAAGTGATTCCTCTGCCTCGGCCTCCCAAGTAGCTGGGTCAACAGGTGTGTGCCACTATGCCTGGCTAAATTTTTGGATGTTTAGTAGAGATGGGGTTTCATCATGTTGACCAGGTTGGTCTCAAACTCCTGACCTCAAGTGATCCACCTGCCTTGCCCTCCCAAAGCGCTGGGATTACAGGCAAGAGCCCCCTGCACCTGGCTGATTGAAAGATTTGTTGAGCTGTAGAATGGAGTAGCAGAGTACTGGCATTTTGCATCAGAATGTCTTCGAAGCAATGACCCTGGGCAGACATGTCTTGTCCGTAAAAAAAAAGTCTAATAGGCTGGGCACAGTGGATCAAGCCTATAATCTCCGGACTTTGGGAGGCCGAGGCAACTAGGTCATCTGAGGTCAGGAGGTCCAGACCAGCCTGGCCAACATGCTGAAACCCCGTCTCTACTAAAAATACAAAAATTAGCCTAGCGTGGTGGCAGGCGCCTGTAGTCCCACCTACTCAGGAGGCTGAGGCAGGAGAATTGTTTGAACCTAGGAGGCAGAGGTTGCAGTAGCTGAGATCACACCACTGCACTCCAGTCTGGGCAGCAAAGTGAGGCTCTATCTCAAAAAAAAAAAAAAAAAAAAAACCCTAATAATTATTCTTTTATCACAGGATTTCTGTGAGGTCAAACGGCAAATGAATGTGAAAGCACCTTAGAAACTACAAAGCGATATGCTAATGTTGGTAGCTGTTATTTTATTGTTATGTGCAAGGCACCGTGTCAGGTCCCAAAGGGGAACTTAAAGATGATTAATCCACTGCCCACAAGACACCCACAACATCATGAGATATTCAAAAGACTGTGAAATAAGGCAGAAAATCTTACGAGTTGGTCAAAGACCTATAGGGCCTCAAAGGAGAGAAAAATCACAGGTCAGGAATCAGGACAGCCCATTCACCCAAGGCCTTGTAGGAGTGCTGTGGGCGTTTAACGGCAAGGTCCCCATGCTCAAGTCCTTTAAGGTCATATACGGCTCTGCACAAGACTGAAATAGGTGATATTGGAGCATGGAGAACTTTTCTAATGAAAGCATCGAAGACTCAGGCTGGATCTCAAAGAGTGTGTGGTACTCCGGTCAGGGGAGGAGGCAAAGATACTCCTTGGAAGGAGGAGGATGCAGACAAAGGCAGGGTGGAGCTTGGAGTCTGGGAGACTCCTCCTGGGGAAGCAGAGCAGAGGGTTCCTGTGGCCGGGCTGCTGGTAACCCCAGGCAAGGCATCAAAATCCGAGCAAGCACCACACTGGGTTGGATCAATAGTCCTTACAGTACTCTAAATTTGGACAGTGGCCCTGGGGATACTTTGGGAGAGCCTCTGGTTGTGCCATTTGGATGATTCTTTAGCTATTAGGAAGGTAAATTATATAATAACCCATTATAGATTGATCATTCATGAATTTTTATCAACCCTATCTGTATCTGTAGGCAAAAAAATCTCAAAAAAGACCCTCTGAAAGGGATATTCTACAATATAAAGCTGCTTCTATGGGCTCTCAGAAAGCTGATAGGAAAAAACAATGATATAAAAAGCAACCCTAAAGAAAAAGAAACAAAAAACCTACAGAGACAAAAACCAGATCAGCGGTTGTCTAGAGCTTGGGGAAGGGTGGAGAATTGAATTGACTGCACAGAGGAAGGAAGCAACATTTAGAGGGATGCTTGAAACTCACCTTCCAATGGGTGGATTTTATGATATGCATAGTATGTCTCATAAAGCTTTTATTTTTTAAAACCCTCCATAAATGCTTTCTTCAACCCTTACCCAGAAAACATTATTCTTTATAAAGAAAGTCAGTACAAGGTCAGAGGTAGGAATAGAAGGAGACAAAATCATGTCCCATGAGAAATGTTGCAAGGATCCTGGAAAATAGAGCCAACAAAAGAGGAGAGCAAACCAGGGGCAGGGGCAAGGTTGAGGTGTGTGTTGGGGCTGGGAGCAGTGGCTCACGTCTGTAACCCCAGCACTTTGGGAGGCCAAGACAGGAGCATCCCTTGAGACCAGGAGTTTGAGACCACCCTGGGAAACATAGGGAGACCCCGTCTCTAAAAAAAAAAAATTAAAAAAAAAAAAAAAAAAAACAGAGGGAAAGGGATTACAGGTGCTCTGTGTAATGCCAAGGAAGCGGAACTAGACAAAATGAAGGTCAGCATGCTCCTAGAGGTAGTGAGCTGCCCAGCACTGGAAGTATTCAAGCAGTGGCTCAATACCCCACGATCGAGTGTTGCAGAAGGTTCTTAAGCAGTGGATGAGGGCACGGAGTACAAAGGACTCCACGAGTCCTTCCCACGCTAAGCGTCTATGACTACATACACTTCCATAATAAGTTTTATGTGGGTTGGCTCTTCACATCCAAAAAAAAAAAAATCCTGAATTAAAGCGTCAGACTTTTGCCCCTTTCCTTCCCAAATAACCTGTCTTAATCTGCTCAGCCTCCTATGACAAACTACCATCAACTGGGTGGTTTATAAACAACAGAAATGTATTCTTTACAGTTCGGGGCTGGGAAGTTCAAGATCAAAGTGCTGGCGGACTGGGTGTCTGGTGCGGGTGCATTTCCCAGTTTGTAGACGGCCTTCTCGCTGTGTTCTCACATGGCAGAAGGAGTCAATGAGCTCCCGGGGGTCTCTTTTATAAGGGTACTAATCCCATTCACAAAGGCTTTACCCTCATGACCCCATCGCTCATGAAGGCCTCACCTCCTGTTACCCTCACCTTGCACTTAGAGTTTCACAAATGAATTTGGGAGGGTCACACAGCATTCAATCTATAGGAGAACCATACTTGAAAACGGTATAGAAATATCGAGGAGCTGGGAGGGGGACATGGATGTCCTTGGTTTCTTCCTTCCACTAGAGGTTGAGGCTCAGTTCTTTAGTATCTTTGGGTCTTCAAGGCTTTGGGTACAGTCCCTGGGCCTGACATTAGAAGCTCTCCGTTCTGTAGGAGGCTGAGCTGTCTTTCCAGCCTCACTTCAATACTCCTGACTACAGGCCAGGTACAGTGGCTCACACCTGTATTCCCAGCACTTTCAGAGACTGAGTCAGGAGGATTACTTGAGCTCATGAGTTCCAGACCACCCTAGCAACATAGTGAAATGCCTTCCCTACAGAAAATTTAAAAATTAGCCAGGTGTGTTAGCATGCACCTGGAGTCCCAGCTACTTGGGGTGGCGGAGGTGGGGGGGATCGGTTGAGCACGGGAGGTCGAGGTCCTGGCCACTGTACTGCAGCCGGAGGACAGAGCAAGACTCTGTCTCAAAACAAAACAAAACAAAACAAAACAAACAAACAAACAAAAAACCAATGCCCACTGCAAACCAGCTGTTCCGGGCAAAATAGCAACACAGGGCCCCTGAACGCCCTCCACATTTTCCATTCTGCCGCCTTCCTCAGCTCATACCTCCCGCAGGAAAGGCCCTCCTCCAACCCCCACAGTCGTCTAAGGCCTGTGCCACCCATAAGTGCTTCCTGCCGCTGTGCCACAGGTGAGAAAGATCATGGAGCTCCACTGGGAGCTGTCCACCAGGAAAGGTCAAATCTGGTCAGTGGGAGGCTGAGGCTGCAATAGGCCCAGAAGTAAACACAGAAATGGAGAGCAGGGGCCAGGCATGGGTGCTCGCGCCTATAATCCCAGCATTCTGGGAGGCTGAGGTAGGAGGATTGCTTAAGCCTAGGAGTTCGAGGCTGCAATGAACTATGATCTACCACTGTACCCCAGCCTGAGTGACAGAGCAAGACCCTGTCCCCACAAAAAAGTTCAAATTTAGCTGGGCATGGTGGCTTATGCCTGTAGTCTCAGCTACTCGGGAAGCTGAGGCAAAAGGATTGCTAGAGCCCAGGCTTTCAAGGTTGCAGTGAGCTATGATTTCAACACTGCATTCCAGTCTAGGTGACAAAGCGAGACTGTGTCTCAGAAAAAAAAAGAAAAAAGAAAGACCAAGAATTCAAAATAGGTCAAAGTCAAGAAGGGGATGTTTGCCTTTTTGTATAGGATTGGGGAAGACAACAACTGCTCAAGTTGGTCTTTTTTCTTTTGAAATGTTAATTTATACGTACATATAAATGTTACATATATGTGTAATATTAAGAATGTTAACCCTGAAACAATTAAATGATATTATCAGTATTTAAATAGTTTTCTTACATAACGTCATTTTTCTTTAAGTTCTAGAGTATATTTTATTTTAGTTAAGAGTAAAACTAGGTCAGGCATGGTGGCTCATGCCGGTAATCCCAGCACTTTGGGAGGTGGAGGCGGGTGGATCACCTGAGGTCAGGAGTTCAAGACCAGCCTGGCCAACATGGTGAAACCTTGTCTCTACTAAAAACACAAAAATTAGCCAGGCATGGTGGTGCACGCCTGGCTAATTTTTGTATTAGCCTCGGCTACTCGGGAGGCTGAGGCAGGAGAATCACTTGAATCCAGGAGGCAGAGGTTACAGTGAGCAAAGATCACAACATTCACTTTAGCCTGGGCGACAAGAGTGAAATTTCACCTCCAAAAAAAAAAACGGAGTAAAATTACAGTACATTTTGCTGAAAGATGTAGCTATCGTCAGAACTATTTGTTTCTTAGTTTTCGGCAAGCCCACAGAAGGCAACAGTAATTTATCAGCCCAAGGATTTTAGAAATCAATCTATTAAGCATTCTTCAAAAGGAATTCTCTTGGTCTTTGAGGTTTTCTATTTTTAAACTGAACATGAGAGCCAAGTAAAAGTTGAAAATGAAGAGTCTCTACCCTGGGGGTTTTCAAAATCAAAAAAGTTAATGAAAAATTTAGTTTACATCTTTCTTAATCACTAATCTATGGTCTCCATATAAGTTTTACTTCTTAATTTAAAGACACTTATTGCTATACAATGGCTGTTGGGTGCAAAGAACATATGCAATTAATACTTGATAAACGGAAGTGAATTCATGTCTACCATCGGAACTTGTTAACTCTTTCCAGCCTTTTGGTGACACAATTGGTTAGCATGTCATATTCAACTTGATTACAACCTTAGAAGACAAAGTACTATTCTTTGGAATAGAAGACTGCATCAATTTGGGAAATTTTGTCTAATTCCTGGAAATTTCTTGGTAATTAGCACAGGATAATCAGGGTTCATGAATTGCCTTTTCTCATCTCACCTCTAATATTGTTTATCCACAAATAAGTAGGTCTTGGGAGTGAAGTGAATTAAAAACGCCAGCATCAAATTTTTCACAGAGACAGGAAAGCTTGGAAAATGTATCCTCTTGTGATAGTCTGGTTTTAAACAACTGATTAACCAGTACTTTCATCTTTAAAAAGAAGAACTTGACTCCTGGATCCAATTTTACAAGCAGCTTGAATGCCAGATGACAAGATCAGCCGCAAGGAAGAAATTAAACTAACGCTGCTCTTTGATAGTTCAGGAAGCTTCCTCCAAAAAAAACCTGTCTTTAAAGAAAAAGATTTTCCCTTCAATTGTAGTGACAGCATCAAAGTTTAACTTGGAGTCACAGGTAGCTGGGTTTAGAGTGCAGGGGTGTGACAGGGCTTGGTGCATTTATGGGCTTCCACAGAGAAACTGAATGTCACAAATGTCATCAGTAGAGAGGCAAAATCTGGTTGGATCAACTTAACTGTAAAGAAACATAGCTTTTGGATCTTTGGAGTGGCCAAGACCCAAGGAATGGCCTTGTGAACAACATCAAGAAGCAAGTGCATGCCTTTGCAGTGTTGAATTCTGATTTTAGCCTCCTCAAAATGCAACTGTCCACCAAGACCAGCTCCCAAACCATAAGCAAAGGCTATGGGTTCCTCTGCCATCAAAAGGATTCCTGTCTTCATGAGCTCCTTATGCAAAATATACCCTAATGTGGCCAGGCACGGCAGCTCACGCCTATAATCACAGGACTTTGGGAGGCTGAGGCAGGCAGATGGCCTAAGGTCAGGAGTTCGAGACCAGGCTGGTCAACATGGTGAAACCCTGTCTCTACTAAAAATACAAAAAATTAGCTTGGTGTGGTGGCGGGTGCCTGTGATCCCAGCTACTCAGGAGGGTGATGCAGGAGAATCACTTGAACCCGGGAGGCGGAGATTGCAGTAAGCCGAGATCACGCCACTGCAGTCCAGCCTGGGTGACAGAGTGAGACTCATAAACAGATAGATAGACAACAGACAGACAGACAGACATATATATATACATATATATTTATACATATCTCTTAATGTCAGCCTCATCTAGGTCAACCTGTTTGAATTTCGGGGATGGCAGGTGTCACATCACTCCATACTTGAAAGCCTTCTGGATGGCATAGTCAAAATCTTTCTACACCATGTCAGCAGTATCATTCTTGGTTGTGTAGGTGACATTTCATCCATACTGGTTTCCCCATCCTTGTGCTGACCTGATGAACCTTAGGCACTGTTCATTGAGGTGCATGAATTATTGCCAGAGTAGACGCATCCAGTTGCCTGGTCACGTTTGGCCTCGAGAACTGCTACATTTCCTGGATTTTGTGTGCCATGAAGTCTCTGTTGGCTCTCATTGTGATCATTAGAGATCTTTCCTTCAGGAGACCGTAAAAGATGCCCACATAGCTTTGTGCAAACACATCATTTTCTTCTGGACTTGTCCTATTAGCCACAGGAATAGCTCAGAAGACAGTGGCTTGAAGGACCAGAATTAATAGAAGAAACATCATCCCCAACTTCTCGTGAATAGTTTAACCCAATTTGTTCTGTTCCTTTGCAGTCTCCAGCTGGCTTTTATTCCTGCCTTATAAATATGCAGGTATTCCCACCCCCAGCCTAACTGAACGTCTCTGACAACAGCGCTCACAATGCACTCCTACCTCTAAATTCTTTATTATTTGTACCTTCCATTTTAACGATACCTTATATAATTACTTAACGTTTTATAAAATGCTGGGATTTCTCAGCTATAAGTAGGATCCCTGAGGCTATACAGGCCAACCTGAGTTTTCAGATTTATTATTGTTGTTGTTTATTTGTTATATGTTTTATTCCATAGATTGATACCTCTGTTCTTCCTCTCACTCTCTCCTTTTGCCCTGAAACTTCAACATTAAACCAAAAAAAGCTTTTTTTATTCATTTATGGACAGAGTTTCACTCTGTTGCCCAGACTCAAGCACAATGGCTCAGTCTTGGCTCACTATAACCTCTGCCTCCTGGGTTCAAGCAATTCTCCTGCCTCAGGCTTTCGAGTAGTTGGGATTATAGGTGTCTGCCACCATGCCCAGCTAATTTTTGTTTGTTTGTTTGTTTTTGCATGTTTAGTAGAGACGGGGTTTCATCATGTTGGCCAGGCTGGTCTCGAACTCTTGACCTCAGGTGATCCACCCACCTCAACCTCCCAAAGTACTGGGATTACTACAGGCATGAGCCATGATGCCCAGCCCAAAAAAAGCTTTATCTTGTGCATTCAGCAAAAATGAAGTGATGAACATGGACCTACTGCTTAGCTGGAAGGAAAAGGAAGCCCCAGCATATGGAATGTACGTCCACCAAGGATGGCATCAGAAGTACCTCAGACCTGATTTTTAAAACAGATTCACTCTGTGTATTTACATGGGCAGAGTTAGAACTTTTAGGCTTTTCTGAACTGTTGCTATTGTTAAGACAAACAAGTGCTATTGTGAGGGTTCAGTACCAAGGGCCTTGAGTCTCTCTTCAACAAAATTCTACTTCTCATTCTATAGCTTTTCAGTATCACTGGCACTTGATAATTAAGCAGAAAAGGATAATGCTCAAATCAGGGAGTCCAGGTGTCTATATTTCTAGCTTTTTTGTGTCTTTCTTAGGATTCGGTAATAAGAAGTACACACCCTTCTCCAGGAGGGAAAATAACATCATTTTAAACAACACTAAGTTATACTTTCATTTTGTACGGAACCTGCCTATACCGGAAATGGCCCAGCTGTAAAACAGGACCAAAACAGGCTATCTCATTGTTCTGTTAGACGGCAGCTGTCCTGGTGAGTTACCCACCACCCCACACTCCACAGAACAATTGACTTATCAAAGAAGGAAAACTTGGCCTATCCCAGACTTCCTTTCTTGCTGCTTGGTTTTTGTTGCGTTTTGTTTTGCTTTGCTCTTTAAGTAAAGATTTGTCAAAATCTTGTATAACTGATATATGCAGTGCCTTGTAAAAGCCAGGGAGCTCTTTGAAATGCACATAAGCATATATTATTTTTGTTGGAAAAGGCAATAGTCTGATTATTGATTGTTCTCTTTTGCAAAAAGTTTTTTGTTTTTGATTTCGTTTTTGTTTTTGGCACAGAGTCTCACTCTGTCGCCCAGGCTAGAGTACAATGGTGCGATCTCACTCACCGTAAACTCCACCTCCCAGGTTCAAGCGATTCTGTGCCTCGGCCTCCCAAGTAGCTGGGATTACAGGAGTACACCACCGCACCTGGCTAATTTTGTATTTTTAGTAGAGACAGGGTTTCACTATGTTGGCCAGGCTGGTATCGAACTCCTGACTTCAGATGATCCACTGGCCTCAGCCTCCAAAAGTGCTGGGATTACAGGCATAAGTCACTGCCCTCCACCCCTCAGCCAAGATTTTTTTTAACAGAACATTTTCCTATCCTCCTTACCAAAATATTCCTGATGTCACAAAAGTTACCTGAGGCTATGACAAGCAGTCAGCTACAGACACTAATTCTGTGTTGATGACTAATCTCCCAGCTTCTGCTGCTCTTTCCTCCCCAACCTCCAGCTCCTAAGTGTTGCCCTAAGGAGAAAAACAAAATTTTATTTCTCTGGGAAGATAAATTTCTTAAACTGTTCCCTTGGAATTTATCCCTATCCAGAACATGCTGACATAGAAGTGATAATAGTTAAATTTAGAAAATTCTTTCTCAAATCAAAGAATACTCAAGCAGAGAGGAAAAACAAAGCGCATTCTCACTTGTGAGCTCATTTTGCAGAGAAGGAAACAGCAGTCTAGGGAGGTCGATGGTTTGGCCAAAGTCACATGGAAAATACATTTGTTTTTCTTAACAAATAATTACTGAGCATCTTCCATGAGTCCAGCACTGGAGTTCGGCAGCAAGTGGGTTCTTGGCAGGGATATGGGTGGCAGAGCCAGGGCTAGAAATCAAGCTCCACCCTCTCCCACTGTCCCTGTCCCAGGCCTCTCCAACTGCAGGACCTCTGGCCTTGCCTCCTCAAGGGATTAGCATTCCCAGTGATAAAAATAAGACAATTTTCTGGAAGATGGAGCCTCATTTGTTTCCAGTTCCTTCTGGCAGGAATTGAGGGGCATTTGGGAGGAAGCCAGGGACATGAATGTGTTCTTATTCGTAGAGACGATGCCACTGTGTGAAAGCTCACAGAACGTGGGCCTTTAGTAATTTTATGGAGAACTCTCCCGTGATCAAGAGGGTGGTGGGGGTAGATATGGACACGGGAGCCACAGATCATACACACAAGAGAGCTGGCCACACTTGGAGGATTCCTAAATCTACTTGGAAAATTCCTTATATAATACAAATGAGCCTTGTTCCAAATACTTGCAGCAAAGTAGTAAACCATGTAGAATTCTAAGAATCAAAACAGCATTCAAAAGTGCCCTTAAATAGACAGATATCTGGCTGGACATGGTGGTGCACACCTGTAAACCCAGCATTTTGGGAGGCAGAGGCAAGTGGATCACTTGAGATCAGGAGTTCGAGACCAGCCTGACCAACATGGTGAAACCCTGTCTCTACTAAAAATATTTAAAAATTAGCTGGGCATGGTGGCGGGCCTGTAATCCCAGCTACTCGGGAGGCTGAGACAGGAGAATTGCTTGAACCTGGGAAGTGGAGGCTGCAGTGAGCCAAGATTGCACCACTGTACTCCAGCCTGAACAATAGAGTGAGACTCCATCTCAAAAAAAAAAAAAAAAACCAAAATACACCCCTCCTTCAAGCAATTCCGGCCTGCAACCCTCTAGTCCTGAGAAACCACAAGCATGCCCTCCAGGAGGAGCGTGTCCTTTTCATTTCATTTCTTCTGGGCTCTAGAATCCACAGCCAAAGTAAAATCCTCAGTGCCACCCAGCTGGTGCCTCCCAGATGTAAAATCCCATTTTCGTACCAATATGCAGCTGCCAGTTTTAGGGGGACTACACTCAGGGATTATAACCAAGCTTTTACCTCCCCCAAGAACCGTATCAGAGCCAAGAGAGCAGTGAACAGAACAGTCCTGAAAGACGACTTACAACCAGAAAGTCACCTGCTTCTGAAATATCTGCATTTATTTTAGCTTCATGATCTAATAGGAAGAGCGTGAGGTAAAATGACATGAGTCCCTTAAAGCCTTTTAGAAGAAGAAGCACCAGCCATGATGGGGGGAAAAAGCCAGGCGCAGTGTCTCACGCCTGTAATCCCAGTACTTTGGGAGGTCGAGGCGGGAGAATCACAAGGTCAGGAGTTCGAGACCAGCCTGGCCAACATGGTGAAGCCTTGTCTCTGCTAAAAATGCAAAAAATTAGCTGGGCATAGTGGCGGGCGCCTGTAATCCCAACTACTTGAGAGACTGAGGCAGGAGAATCACTTGAACCCGGGAGGTGGAGTTTGCAGTGAGGTGAAATCGCTCCACTGCACTCCAGCTTGGGCAACAGAGTGAGACTGTGTCTCAAAAAAAAAAAAAAAAAAAACCCAAACAAACATACAAACAGGCACAAGATATGAACACACACACACACACACACACACACACACACACACACACAGAGATGATAAAAAGTTATTCCTACCAAAATCTTCTCAACTAAAATAAAATCTGACAGTAGGAACCTCCATGGAACACTGATTCAGAATATTTCAATGAATGAGTATTCATTTTGTTAAAAAAATTCAGACTGACCAGGCATGGTGACTCATGCCTGTAATACCAGCACTTTTGTAGGCCAAGGTGGGCCGATCACTTGAGACCAAGAATTCTTGATCAGCCTGGTCAACATGATGAAATCATGTCTCAGCTATTCAGGAGGCTGAGGCAGGAGAATCACTGGAACCCAGGAGGCAGAGACTGCAGTGAGCCAAGATTGTGCCACTGTACTCCAGCCTGGGCAACAGAGCAAGACTTCATCTCAAAAAAAAAATCAGACAGAAAAGAACTAACGGGTTGCTCTCCATCAAAATCTTTTTTGCATTAAATGCAAACTACTGTATTGGAATAGACACTCTTCCAAATATTGAAGGTGCTTTTTCTTTTTCCCAAAACTTTAATTAATATGTATGCCAAATGAGCTGCTTCCTTCCCCAAAATTACATAGACACATAAATTTGTGAGAACCTGGCCTGTGAGTTCACTGTTGGCCCACAAAAGACTGAAGCTAAAAGCTCCAAAGATCTTTTGAATCAGCTGTTATAGGAAAAACAGCAGTAAAATGAAAAACTTGGGGGCTGTATGTTGCTACAAAAATGTGATTTTTACATCTGAGAGGCACCAGCAGGCATAGAGGATTTTATTTTGACTTTAGATTCTAGAGCCCAGAAGAAATAAAATGACAAGGACATATTCTCCCTGGAGGGGATGCTCATGGGTCCTCAGGGCCAGAGGGATACAAGCCTGAATTGCTTTTAGGGAGGTTTTTGTCTGTCTACTTACAAGCATTTCAAAATACTGCTTTGATTCTTAGAATTCTATGTGCTTTACTATCTTACTAAAAGTATTTAGAAAGGCTTATTTGTTGGTTTTGCAGGGAGGGGATTACTCTGTTTGTTTGTTTGTTTGTTTGTTTGTTTGTTTTTAGAGATGGATCTCACTCTGTCACCCGGGCTGGAGTGCAGCAGTGCAGTCATAGCTCACTGCAGCCTCAAACTCCTGGCCTCGAAGACTTCTCTTCTCTCAGCCTCTCAAGTAGCTGGCCCCACTTAATCTTATTTCCATTTTATTTATTTAGTTATTTATTTTCTTTTTGAGATGGGGTCTTCTCTGTCACCCAGCCTGGCACGCAGTGGTGTGATCACGACTCACTGCAGCCTTAACCTCCTTGGCTCAAGCCGTCCTCCAACTTCAACCTCTCGAGTAGCTGGAACTACAGGCGTCTGCCACCATACCCAGCTAATTTCTGTGTGTTTTGGTAGAGATGGGTTTTTGCCATGTTGCCCAGGCTGGTCTTAATCTCCTGAGCTCAAGCGGTACACCGGCCTCAGTCTTCCAAAGTGCTGAGAAGACAGGAGTGAGCCACCACGCCAGGCCACTTCATGGCTTGTCTAATTCAATAGGTGAAAAAAAAAAAAACAAAAATATATTTCATATCCATAGAATTCCTATGATAACAGTGATTGTGTCTGGAGGGAAATTTTCATGTGTTAGTTAAGTGAAATTGATAGCACTGTCATTGGTTTGGACTCAGTTCTTACCTGCAATGGGCCCAACAGACCAGACCAAACCAAACCAAAATGGAGTCACTCATGCCAGGGGCCACGCAATCAAACTGAACTGTCAAACAGGCTAATTTTCCAAAACACAGGAACCAGTCACAGCAACCAACCAGAAGGGGGCCCAGTTTCCCTGACCTGGCATGATAAGAAAGTCCCCTCTGTCTGAATCCTGGGAGGGAAATAACTTTGAAATGACCAATCTGCTTTTAGTTCCCTGCTTTTTGGTTTTTGTTTTTGTTTTTGTTTTTGTTTTTGTTTTCAGCCCTTTCTGCCTGTAAAGCCAACCTCTTCCATTCAGCTGACAGGAGAACCTTTCTAAATCTTTGGATGGGATACTTTCCAACTCATCAATAGCTAATACAAACCAATTAGATCTTCAAGCTGAATTTGTTTCCATTTTATTGTTTAACACGTTATAACTTTCATGCTTCTTGATTATATGTGTGTGCCCATATTAATCTTTATCCTAGCAAAGTAATCATGAGCTTTTTCTAACTACCACACTTCAAGAGGATGTTATAATTTAAAAACCCTTTGACAGACACGATTTCACAAATACTCTAAACGTCCTTTTTTTTTTTTTTTTTTTAAATTCAGAGTCTCACTCTCTCACCCAGGCTGAACTGCAGTGGCACGATCTTGGCTCACTACAACCTCTGCCTCCTGGATTCAAAAAATTCTTATGTCTCAGCCTCCCTAGTAGCTGGGAGTACAGCCATGCACCACCACACCCAACTAATTGTTTTGTATTTTCAGTAGAAACAGAGTTTCACCACATTGGCCAGGCTGGTCTGGAACTCCTGACCTCAGGTGATCTGCCTACCTCGGCCTCCCAAAGTGCTGGGATTACACGTATAAGCCACTGTGCCCGGCCTAAACATCCTTGAGCCAAAAAGTCATACATTCAGATATCCCATATTACAGATAAAGAGGTTAAGTGCAGAAACAAAGATCATAAGGAAACATTGCAAATTAGAAGCCTGGGCAACATAGGGAGACACTGTTTCTACAAAATAAAGAATTTAAAACAACCAAGCTAGGTGTAGTGGTGCACGCCTGTAGTCCCATCTACTAGGGATGCTGAGGTAGGAGGATCTCTTGAGCCTGGGAGGTTAAGGCTACAGTGAGCTGTGATCACCCCACTGTACCACTCCAGCCTGGGTGACAGAGCAAGACTGTGTCGAAAAAAGAAAAGAAAAGAAAAAGAAAGAAAGGAAGGAAGGAACAAAGGAAGGAAGGAATGAAGGAAAGAGGGGAGAGAAGGAGGGAGGGAGGGAAAGGAAATTAGAGCCAAAAATAAGATCCAAGTTTTTCATTGTTATTGTTGTTGATTGTTTTTTTTGGAGACAGACTCTTACTCTGTCACCCAGGCTGGAGTGCAATGGCACAATGTCGGCCCATTGCAACCTTCGCCATCAGTGTTCAAGTGATTCTCCTGTCTCAGCTTCCTGAGTAGCTGGGATTACAGATGTGTGCCATCATGCCTGGTTATTTTTCGTACTTTTAGTAGAGATGGGGTTTCATCATAATGGGCAATCTGGCCTTTAACTCCTGGCTTCAAATGATCCACCCTCCTCATCCTCCCAAAGTGCTGGGATTACAGGCGTGAGCCACCACACCTGGCCAGGATCTAAGGTTTTAAAATATATTTATTATGACAAATTTTAAATATTTACAAAGTAAATACAATATTATAATGGAGATTCATGTACCTACCTATCACTCTCCACACCTCCCTGATTATTTTACATATATATTTTTTAAGGTGAAAATTTATATACATTAGCCAGGTGTGGTGGCTCATGCCCGGATTCCCAACACTTTGAGAGGCTGAGGTGGGCAGACTGCTTGAGCCAAGGAGTTCAAGACCAGCATAGGCAACATGGCAAGACCCCATCTCTATTTAAAAAAAAAAAAAATTATATAAAATAACATGCACAAATCTTATCAGGATCCTTTTTTAAAAAAATTCCCATCTTGTTTAGCAAAAATCTGGCTCTATTGCCTCCCAAGTATAAATGGTATTGCCGGATTTCCTGCTGTTTGCTACCCTGAGTTGAATCATCCTTCCCCTGCTTCAGGTTTAGCTAGGAGAGAAGGAATGCTTTTGTTCCCGGTCAGAAAGCATAAGGGATGTCAAGTCTGGCTGCTGCATTGTTATGCACTCACAGTGAGATACAGGCATGCCTCCTTCAAACCATCTCCGTGGCCAACTGTCAAGAGCCTCCCTTCCGAAAGGGAAGCTCAGAACCGCTTAGCCATGTCCCATTCCCCAGATGACCTGGCAGCCCCTACCCAAATGCTCACTACTCAGAGTCGGCTAATTGGGCCACCGTTAATACATCTAACTCTCATTTACTTCAGTCCCACCATGTGCCAGGCAGTTGCCTAGACTTGATCTCATCTCAGCGAGATTCGAATGTATAAGACTCTCATTTCCCTTTACAAGCTGGAAAACAACATCTAAACATCGTCTTCCATCTCATGGCAGGAGATGAGTCAGCAGAACAGGAAATTCTCCTTGCACAAGCCCTTCTGATCCCGTGGGTTGGGTGTGTGTGGTATCGAGGGAGGGCTGGGAAGGGAGCCTGCTCCTCTCCTGAAACCACTCAGAGAGGTGAACAATGTGAGTTGGCCGGTGAGTTCAGAACTGTTGACACACACCTTGTCAATTAAAATTGTCCCAACACGTTTTGGGGAAAGCTCAGCTGCTTCCAAATAAGGAGCAGGGCAAATAAGGAAACTGGTTGTTGCCAATGTCTAGGTGTCTTCAGAAGAGGTTAGTGGAGTTACTGCCGATGAAACCCAAGACGCACTTGAGCGGCAAGCCCAACTGTGGCAGATGTTTGATGAAAGACACAACTGAAGGTGGGTTTCAAGGCAGGCCCTTAAATGCTGCAAAAGCCCAGGTAATACAAGCACACACATGCAGTGAATTACAGAAGGAAGAGAGGTCTCGGGGTTGGAAATGTCTACCACTTCTCAACCCTGCAGTCTCCTGAACAGACCCAAGTTCTAATCTGGTATTACTCCCAAGGAGCTGAAACTTGGGGTAAGTCATTTAATTTCCGAGGACCCTCATTTCCTCAACTGCAAAAAGACAGCCTTGAACCTGACGAGCTCTTCCATTTCTGAATCCTGTTGCTGCCTTGCAAACTCGAATCCATCTGCCATGACCCCACTTTTTCCTTTTCTTCCATGACTTTGCCAATGAGATGATAAGAGAGAAATAGCTGAGACTGGCTGTTAGATGAACCAGGGCTCTTTAAAAGAACTAGTCTGTGGGAATCAGGCATTGGGGTGTGTGTGTGTGTGTGTGTGTGTGTACACATTTCCATTAGGTGGGGCAAGGAAGCAGTTTTCGCAGTGTAGAGGGGGAAGCATTCAGCCAGCTCTCAATGTTTCAGCTTTGCAGAAAATTGCATGCAGCCAAGAGAGAGGATTGAGATTTTTGCACAGGAGAAGGAGGTGGGGGAGGAGTGCATGAGCTGAGATTCCAGCTCTGAATTCAAAAAAGGATAAGAACGCAGTTAGAAGAGTAGGCTGAGAATGAGGCAAGAGGTAAAAATACGCTGGGGCTTTTAAATAGGGTGTAGCCAGAGCTGGTTCACATCCTACTCCTCCACTCTGACTGGCTTTTTACATTCAGCTGGCCTTCCCCTCACCCTACCCGGACCCATTCTAAATTCTTTCAAGGTTCTGATCCCCCTCCCACCTCCCCGCAGAGAAATTATATAGGAGCTAGGGAGGAAGTGACACATTTTCCTGCCTGAATGGCGCAGGACCCTGAAGCAGTCTTATCTCACCCCAGCCAACGCAGGCGCCTGGCTCCTCATACAATGCTTTCGTCTGGATGAACGCTGCTGATGACTAGAATGCCTAGGGAGGTTCCGTGCTAGAGGTCTGGGGCATCCATGCAGGGCTCTAGTGCCTCTCATAGGCAACTTCCAGTCAAACGTCAATGCATAGAGCTTTGTTACACCAACGAACCAGCCAGAGCCCTGCCCCTGCCCCTCTGCCTGTGCTGGATTCTTGGAAGGTAAAGTAGGAGAATGAGAATCCCCAAGTTGATAATCCTTGATGCCTGAATTTCTATGCCACCTGTCTTACTTCCTAGCTATGTGGCCTTGGGCAAGTTACCCAGCCTCTCTGAACCTCTGTATCTTCACCTGAAAAGAGAGACTGATAATAACAATTGACTTGTGGGTTCTCAGGAGGATTTAATAAGGGAGTGGACAAGATGTGCCTGAAGCATTTGACGTAGTGGAGAAATCTTGCTCTGTTGCCCAGGCTGGAGTGCAATGGCGTAATCATGGCTCACTGCAGCCTCGAAATCCCCCACTCAATCAATCCTCCCATCTCACTCTCCCGAGTAGCTGGGACTACAGGTGCATGCCACCACACCCAGCTATTTTTTGTGATTGTTAGATATACTGAACCCCAAGTTTCTCTTCAAAGAATCAGTATGTCAGTATGTTCAGTTCTCTTATTCTTTAATTCTCTATTTTGAAGTTTAACTTCCTTGTAGTTTCACTAAACAAGCTTTTCCACCAGATCTAGTCAGTAGTTCACATCTGTTCCCCTGGTCCCCTGCCCCATCCTGACTCATTCCAGTCACCTGCTTCGGTCACCTTCCTTGACCTAGGTCACCCCTGGTTATCTGCTCTGACCTGCCTGTAACCGTCCTTCCCACCAAACCATCCACCCTGACACTCCAGCTCGGACCCCTGCTCTCTTTAAAATAGCCAGTTGGGATTTGTCTTGCTTTTGCAGTCTAATCCTAGCCAATAGGGGAATGACACAGCAGTTGGAGGTGACCCCCATCAGGTATCAGTACCCCTTTTCCTCCTTTGTCCAAATGTGCATTCACCATTGTTCCATCTGTGAGCTGCACCCTTCTATGTAAGTAAATTGCCTTGCTGAGGAAATTTATGTTCAAGTGCTACTTCTTTTGTGGCATCGAAAATTCTGCTTAGAACGTGTGTGCTGTAGAGATGGTGTTTAGCCATGTTGCCCTGGCTGGTCTTGAACTCCTGGCCTCAAGCGATCTGCATGCTATGACCTCCCAAAGTACTGGAATTACAAGTGTAACCACCATGCCCGTCCCTACATGACAATTTTTATCAGGATCTTCACACTTAATTGCATGCTACCAAATTGTAGTTCTTTTAGTAGCACCAAAAACTTAAATCAGCATTCTGGTCTAACACCTTATTGGTAGCTCCCCAAATGAACAACTAAATGAGATACTAACAGAGTAACAAAACATAAAAGACAGAAAAAGACATAAAAATGAAGACTGAAGTTAAAACATCATGGGCAACAAGAGCCTCTAGCCCTCTCTAGTACTGAACTGCTTTGCTTATTTTTTTTTTGAGACAAGGTGTCTTATGTTGCCCAGGCTGGTCTATAACTCCTGGGCTCAAACAATCCTCCTATCTCAGCCTCCCAAATAGCTGGGACTACAGATGCACGCCACAGCACCCAGCTAACTACTGTTCCTGCCCTGCCTAATATTTCTATTATATAAAATTTATCTTATTGGTCTGTAATGATCTGTTTCCATACTGTCTTTTTTTTTTAAGATGGAGTCTTGCTCTGTCACCCAGGCTGGAGTGCAATGGCATGATCTTGGCTCACTGCAAACTCCACCCCCTGGGTTCAAGCGATTCTCCTGCCTCAGCCTCCTGAGTAGCTGGATTACAGATGCGCGACACCACGCATGGCTAATTTTTGTATTTTTAGTAGAGACGGTGTTTCCCCATGTTGGTCAAGGTGTTCTCAAACTTCTGACCCCGTGATCCGCCTGCTGCGGCCTCCCAATGCTGGGGTTACAGGCGTGAGCCACCGCAGCCGGCCTCCATCCTGTCTCTTACAAGACTAGAGTCTATCCTTTCCAAAGCTTGGTTTATTTCATAGTTAGAAAATCTATCTCTTTTTCATTTTCTCTTGGAACATTAAAATATCATTCCCCCATCCACCGCACCTCCAGCACTTTCCCTCCCCCCTTTAGAGGGGGCCTGGCCCTGCTAACACCTTGATTTCAGACTTCTGCCTTCAGAACTGCAGCAGAATTCTCCCAGAAGGCAGGGACAGGCCTCGTTTACCTTTGTATCTCCAGAATTTAGCCTAACAAAATACCTGGGGGTAGGTCGACATTGGCTTCTTCTGTTCACTGGTATAGTCTGTGCACGTGGCATGGTACTGGCACACGTGTTGCATGAACACTTTGGGACCTCCAGGTCCTCAACTTCCTCATCCTGGTTACAGTGTTTCACTGGGCTCAGTGGACTGAGCGCTTGAATCCTAGTTCTCCAATGGATCACAGCAGAATTGGGCAGATTTGAAAAGATAGATTCCAGGCCGGGTACGGTGACTCAAAAGGTGGGTGGCTCACTTGAGGTCGGGAGTTTGAGACCAGCCTGGCCAACCTCGTGAAACCCTGTCTCTACTAAGAATACCAAACATTAGCCAGGCATGGTGGCACACGCCTATAATCCCAGCTACTCTGGAGGCTGAGGCAGGAGAATCGCTTGAACTCGGGAGGCGGAGGTTGTAGTAAGTTGAGATTGCACCATTGAATTCCAGCTTGGGCAACAAGAGCGAAACTCCATCTCAAAAAAAAAAAAGAGAAAAGAAAAGATTCCTGGACTCCATTTCTGAATAATTCAGTAGGTCTGGGGTAGGGCCTAGACGTTAGTACTTAAGGAAAAGAAAAAGAAAAGCTTTCCAGATGATTCTGGAACAGGACAAAACTTAGACCTCCCTGTATGAGATGCTTCCAACAATTTCGCAAGTCGTATGATTATATATGTCATTTTGACTGATTTCGAAAGACTCCAGGCCATCAGAGTGGTTTTCTAGGCTGATATAATGTCAGTATATAGAGCTTAATTTAAACAAATGGTGCCTCGGGAGGATTAGTGATCACGCACCCTTTAAACTGATGAATTTTTTAAATCCTGTATTTAGCAGGGTTAGAGAAAAACTGATTTTTCTTTTCTTTTTTTTTTTAATCAGAGAAATTCAGGAGAACTGATTTTTTAAATTTTTCTTTATTTATCTTTTTGAGACAGTCTCACTCTACTGCCCAGGTTGGAGTGCAATGGCGCTATCTTGGCTCATTGCAACCTCTGCCTCCCAGGCTCAAGCAATCCTCCCACCTTGATCTCCTGAATAGCTGGGATTATAGGCATGCACCACCATTTTTTAAAATTTTTGTATTTTTTGTAGAGATGGGGCTTCTTCATGTTGCCCAGGCTGGTCTCAAACTCCTGAGCTCAAGGGATCTACCCACCTCCACCTCTCAAAATGCTGGAATTACAGGGGTGAGCCACCATTCCCAGCCCAAGAATTGACTTTTTAAAGAAATAAATATTCATACATATTATACACCTCTTTATGTTCAAAATAAGGAATGTTTTCTCTTTTTCTTTTTCTTTTTTTTTAAGGCAGGGCCTCACTCTATCACCCAGGCTGGAGTGCAGTGGTGCCATCTCTGCTCACTGTAACCTCTGCCTCCCAAGCTCAGGTGATTCTCCTGCCTCAGCCTCCGAGCAGTGGGGATTACAGGCACCTGCCTCCATGCTGGGCTAATTTTTGTACTTTTAGATAGAGAGGGGGTTTCACTATGTTATCCAGGCTGGTCTCAAACTCCTGACCTCGAGTGACCCACCTCCCTTGACCTCCCAAAGTGCTGGGATTACAGATGTGAACCACCATACCCAATCCAAAATAAGAAATTTATTACATATATTTTTTTCTGAATTGCTGAAGCAAACTTCTTAGAAGACAACAAAATTTCAAAAATAATTTTTTGAACAGGCAGCCTCCCAAACCAGAATCGGATTAGAAAGACTCCTTCATAATTTCAAATTTAAATAAAAGTAAATTGTTCCAAATGAAGAACACTATGTTATCCACTACTCAGGTAACTGTCAGCTAGCTGCCTTCGAGGCAGAACCTGAATGAGGCTGCACCCTGACCTAACAGGCATGTGTCACAAAACTCTAAAGGGACTGTGGGGAGAGTTTGGTTTTTATTCAAGGGCAATCTCTACTTTGGTGATAATGGACCAATTTAGATTCACAAATTAGGTAAGAAACCTGAATTAACTTGCTGGGGTTGTTTGACTTTATTCCAATGACAGTTTTGTTTGTTGGTTTGAAGACAGTGTCTCACTGTCACCCAGGCTGGAGTATAGTGGCAGATCACAGCTCACTGCAACCTCGACCTCCTAAGCTCAATAGAGTCTCCACCTCAGCCTCCTGAGTAGCTGGGACTGCAGGCATGCTCCACCACAGCCAGCTAACTTTTGTATTTTTTTGTAGAGATAGGATTTCACCATGTTGGCCAGGCTGGTCTCAAACTCCTGGGCTCAAGCGATCTACCTGCCTTAACTTCCAAGTGCTGGGATTATGGGTGTGAGCCACTGCACCCAGCCCTAGTAATGGTATAATATACCTTTTAGATTGATGTCCCAGGCGGCCATTGGCCTGCCTCTTTGTACCTTAAATGCTAACTAGATAACAAAAGTTCACTTCTGCACCCTCATAAATATATTTTCTCTCTCTTCCAGGTCAGTGGTTTACTATACAACTGTGCAGGCTATGGAAGAGGTCAGGGATGGAGGAGAAGTGGTTCTATTTTGAACTGCATCAAACTCCCTCCCAAGTGACTGAGGAAGGAGCCCAGTGGAATAGCTCAAGAGTCTGTGTCCCTTAGCAGGGGGTGCCAAGAGAGAGTCCGAAACATGTGCACAAAGGACTGCAAAGCCTGCAGGCAGACACACCGCCAAAGACGTGGACGACAGCCAGGCGCAACACTGGCCAAGACAGAACGGGACAAAGCAGGCATTGTGCTCATCGGTTGAATTATTCCAGCGTGTCCATAGCTATGCTTTGTTTTTCTTTTCAATTTTGATGAAAAATGTTGCAGTTTTTACCTTGTCACTGAACAATAACAAATTTGTGACATTTCACAACACACGGGCAATTTAGTAAACTTATGACCATTCTGGCATGTTTCTGACACCTAAAGAAATGTGTTTCAGTCTTGCAGGGCAGCAAGGTGTTGTGTGTCTGCCTTTCCATGTCCCCATGTTTTGTTTATGTCACTGTGTGGCTTCTGGTGCAAACATGGCCAGATAAGATCAGTTACATGGCTGCAAGGTCCCCAAGGATGGTCTCTTTGATGGCAGTGGAGGGCATAGACTTCAACACTGCTGCCCACAGGGCTTCCTGAGAGCGGCTTCCTAACCAGTCCCCGGCAGAGCAAGTGCCTGCCATCAAGTTGCAGGAGAAAGCTCAAGATTTAACAGTGCACTAAGTTACAAAGGTTTGGCTGAGTGAAGCAATGACAAATGCACAGATACCATGATTTCCATCCCTTTTTAGGAGCTGGAGTGATAGGATGGCGGTCACAGACATTCTGAATGTGGCCGCAGAGTTTATTTCTCTGGAAGGGCCAGAAGTTTGCCCTGAAGGACATCCAAGTGCCTTCCACTTTGAGATCCAAAGCTGCAAAGCACATTTCCATGTGTAACCTAGAAGAGATGGCTCCTTCTGTAACCAGGAGGACTTGAATTTAGGTGAAACAATTTCTGCAGTGCCTGTGGATGGGGATAGTATAAAAGGGCACAGATTTTGGCCGGGCACAGTGGCTCACACCTGTAATCCCAGCACATTGGGAGGCTGAGACAGGCGGATCACAAGGTCAGGAGATCAAGATCATCCTGGTTAACATGGTGAAACCCTGTCTTGACTAAAAATACACAAAAAATTAGCCAGGTGTGGTGGCACACACCTGTAGTCCCAGCTACTCGGGAGGCTAAGGCAGGAGAATCCCTTGAACCCAGGCAACTGAGGTTGCAGCGAGCTGAGATCATGCCATTGCACTCCAGCCTGGAACAGAGCGAGAATCTGTATCAAAAAAAAAAAAGGGCACAAATTTCATGACAGTACTTGCAGGCTTTCTTCAGAGGGATTCAGTCCGATCACAAGAAGATTGGGGGGCAGTGAGGCCGGGCATGGTGGCTCTCACCTGTATTCCCAGCACTTTAGGAGGCCAAGGCTTGAGGTCAGGAGCTTAAGACCAGCTGGCCAACGTGGTGAAATGCCATGTCTACTAAAAATACAAAAATTAGCTGGGTGTGGTGGTGTGCACCTATAGTCCCAGCTTCTCAGGAGGCTGAGGCAGGAGAATCCCTTGAACCCAGGAGATACAGGCTGCAGTGAACTGAGGTCACACCACTGAACTCCAGCCTGGGTGACAGAGCAAGACTCTGTCTAAAAAAAAAAAAAAAGAGAGAGAAAGAAGATTGGGGGTAAGTGAACTTTCCAGGTAAAACCAAAGGTGATTGCTTGTCATTACCAATGTGTAAACCAAAAATAAAATTCTAAGCCCCCAACTAACTGAACAGACTCCTCTCAGCCGATAGCATTCTAAAATTAACCTGAAACACTGGTTCAGGCCACAATGGGACAGGCTGGGGTGTGGGACTTGCCTCACACTCTGCTCACTTTTGGAACTGAGGCACAGCTGACCAACATTAACATTAGCACAGAGACCTTAAGACTGACAAAACACCTTTGTAGCACTAAGATATCAACATGAAAGACAGCAGGCCCTGAAAGAAATCAAAGCATTTTACCCCAAAATGTATTTATTTAATATATTTTGAAATGGCCCTGCCAAGCTGTCTCAAGGGTAAAATCTGCATTCTGTAGAGAATTCCCTTCCATTTCTGGGTCTTCTTCCTGATCCAGGAGAAAATTAACTGAGTCTGGTACCCTTTTAAGTCTGATTAGAGACATTTACTGTCTATTCCCTCTGAAGCCTGCTACCCGGAGGCATCATCTGAATAATGAGAACCTTGATCTCTACAACCCCTTATCTTTTCTTTCTTTTTTTTCTTTTTTTGAACCCAGACTGGAGTGTAGTGGCACGATCTCAGCTCATTGCAACCTCTGATGCTGGGTTCAAGCAATTCTCCTGCCTCAGCATCCCAAGTAGCTAGAACTACAGGCATGCACCACCACACCCAGCTAATTTTTTATACTTTTAGTAGAGACAGGGTTTCACCATGCTAGCCAGGCTGGTCTCAAACTCCTGACCTTGTGATCCGCCCACCTCAGCCTCCGAAAGTGCTGGGATTATTGGCATGAGCCCTGGCACCTGGCCTTACAACCCCTTATCTTAACCCAGGCACTCCCTTCTATTGATTCCAAGGTCTTTAGATAATAACATAACCCTTTCAGCTGCCAATCAGAAAATCTTTGGATCCACCTATGATCCGGAAGCCCCTCTCCTGCCACTTCTTCATACTTCAAGTTGTCCTGCCTCTCTTCTAACCAACGTACATCTTACATGCATTGGTTGATCTCTTACGTCTCCCTAAAATGTATAAAACCAAGCTGTAGCTTGATCACCTTGGGCACAGTTCTTAGGATCTCCTGGAGCTGTGTCACAGGCCATGGTCACTCATAGGTAGCTCAGAATAAATCTCTTCAAAAAGTTTACAGAGTTTGACTCTTTTCATCAACAAAAGTTTGGAGTAACAGTATCCCTTTGCTTCAAAATCATGTCTTCCTTGGCCACTTAGGAAATAGCTCATGTTCTAAGCAGCAGCTTTGCAGTGGTGTGATCATGGCTCACCGCAGCCTCCAACTCCTGGGCATAAATGATCCTCCTGCCCCAGCCTCCCGTGTAGCTAGGACTGCAGGTTCACACCATCATGTCAAGCTAACTGGCTGAATTTTTTTTTTTTTTTTTTTGGTAGTAATGAAGTCTTGCCATGTTGCCGAGGCTGGTCCTGAACTCCTGGACTCAAGCAATTCTCCTACCTCAGCCTCCCAAAGTGCTGGGATGACAGGCATGGGCCACCACATCTGGCCTGGCAGTAACTTTTAAGTGATGGGAAAGAAGCCCTTTGTAAATAAATAGAACACATTTCACGGCGTCTTATTCCAGTTCCCTCAGCTGGAGTGTTGTCATTTTAATATATCCAATTGTATTGTCATCCTCAATTTCTAGCCCAGTAATAATGCTTAAGGAGGAGGAAAGGCGGCACTCCTTTGCAGCTGTGACATTTTTTTCAAAACACTCATGACCCTTTGGCCAGCCTGTCATCTCGCTTCTGTGATGTTTAGTTAAGGATGGACCCTGGAGTCAGACTATGTGGGTTTGTATCTCAAATTTGATTGAGTCTGTTAGCTGAGGGACAGCTTACAAGCTTAAGTAACTTGTAGAGTTACTTACCCTCTCTGTGCTGCTTTCATTTTCTTCCCAGGAAAATGAGGGTAACAGTACCTACCTCGTAGGGTTGTTTGGAGGCACAAGTGAGAATGTGTGCAAAGGAGGTGAAGATGTGTTGGCACTGCAAGGAAATGCGGGGGAGGTTTTTGCTGCTGGTGTTGCTGTTGGGATTCTCAATTCACCTAGTGAGCACCAGGAACAAAAACTGGCCATGCTGGGCCAGGCACTGTCATCCCAACACTTTGGGAGGCCGAGGAGGGTAGGTCCCTGAGGTCAGGAGTTCAAGACCAGCCTGGCCAACGTGATGAAACTCTACTAAAAATACAAAAATTAGTCAGGCATGGTGGCGCATGCCTGTAATCCCAGCTACGAGGGAGGCTGAAGCACAAGAATGACTTGAACCTGGGAGGCGGAGGTTGCAGTGAGCCAAGATCACACCACTACCCTCCCACCTGAACAACTGAGCTAGACGCTGTCTCAAAAAAAAGAAAGAAAGAAAGAAAAGAAAAACTGTCCATGCTGATGCTTTACATAGCCCACCTGTGGGACAGGATGGTCATATTAATTCTATTTAATTAGGGAACGAGGTCTAAGACAAATGCAATATTTTATTACAAGTGAATTTGTAACCAGGAAGACCGATTCACAGGGACTAACCTTAATGGGCCAGTATTCTACCAATACAAGGATATTTACCATCCCAAATACATTATCTCATATGATTTTTCTCTTTCCAGTAAATAGCGGTTTCTAATATTTTGGGTCATGGACTCCTTTAAAAAATCTGATGAAGCCAGACATGGTGGCTTGTTATCTCCAGTCCTAGCAACCTGGAAGGCTGAGATGGGAGGATTGCTTGTGCCCAGGAGATTCAGACCAATCTGGGCAACACAATGAGAGGTGAGACTCTCATCTATTACAAACAAACAGACAAACAAACAAAAAAGATGAAAGCTATGAACTATGTACCCTCTGCTCAGAACAGTGCATAGTTATATATGCATAGACTATTTTGCAGGCAATTGTATGAGGTTCACCGACCACAAGTTAAGATTCCACTGCTATGGACATGGGAGAAGTAGAAAAAGAAAGTTCTGGAATGGAGCTTCTTTCTAAAATTCTTTGAGGCTTATCTCAATGGTGACTGTTTCAAATGTCAAGTTCTAGGGCCACACTTTCATAAGATGAAACTTGGGATTCAATTATTTTTTCCATTATTTTTAACTTCTCTTGCAGTGGTTCTCAGCCTTAGTTCTATGTTAGAATCACATAAGGACATTTTGAAAAACCCCAATACCCAAGCCACCCCCTAGATCAATTAAGTCAGATTATCTGGAGGATGTGACCAAGGCATCAGCAACGTTTAAAGCTCCCCAGATGATCTGAGTGTTGAGGAACACAGCTCTACTGCCTCTTTTTAATTAGGAGAATAAGTCAGTGGATCTGGGCCTTGCAGCCCCCTTCAAATCCCCGTCTTTCTTGAACTCCTGGACTCTTTGAACAAATCTTTTCAGTGTGGGGTATGTCATATTTCTCTTTAAGCTAATAACTGGTTTTCATCTCCTGTTAGTATGTCACAAAGAAGTGTATTGTTCAACTACCACTTAAGAAAGACTTCGTTTAACTCAGAGCTTATGATAGGGAGAAAAAGAAGCAGACGAAAAAGCAAAAGCTGCTCAGGATTATTAAACCCCATCCAATCTCATGAGTATGCTCTACCAAAAGAGCCGAAGCCACACAGGAGGTGGTGGCAAAAATAAATAAATAACTAAAGATGATTTTGAAGAGGTAGATGACTCAATGAAATCTGCATAAGTGGCGAAGTCCAGAGACACGAGGCAGAAACATCTAAGGAGTGAAGTTCCTTTTGTTGTAGGGGGTAAAGATCGAATAGGTGGGATTTGAGTGGGCCCGAGATCAATTCTTTTTTCCAGCAGTGTCATCATTTTAGAGCTAGAAAAGACCACTGAGATTCACCAGTCCTCTTTCTCCCTGCCCCGACCAGCTGAGGCCTCAGACAGAGACATCACCAGCCTGAAAAGACAACCCAGGTTGGTGACATCTTTGAGGTCTCACTTGGTTGGGGTAGGGACAGGGGCAGGCATAGCTAGGTCTCCTCAATGTAGAGTGTTCTCCCACCTTCCACGATGCAGGGATGACAGAGGCTCCTAAGAGCCTCTAGGTGACACTAGGTGAGCAGAGAAAGCTAACCGAACATACTAATAAGCTGATTTTTTTTTTTTTTTGGTCTAAACCTAGACACTTTTAAGGGTAAAGGAGATGTCTTAGTCCATTGGGATGCTATAACAAAGTACCATAAGCTGGGCAGCTTACATGCAACAGAAATTCTCACAGTTCTGGACGCTGGGAAGTCCAAGATCAAGCACTGGCCAATGCCTACTTTCAGGCTTATAGATGGCACCTTCTGTGTCCTCACATGTGGGAAGGGGCTAGCTAGCTCTCAGGGGTTTCTTTCATAAGGGCGCTAATCCCATTGATGAGAGCTCCACCCTCCTGACCTAATCATCTCCCAAAGGCCTTACCTCATAATACCATCATCTAGAAGGTTAGGATTTCAGCATATGAATTTGGTTCTGGGCTGGGGGCAGGGAAGGGACACAAACATTCGGATCATCTCATTTCAGGAGGCAACAGTTAAACCCAGACTTCTCTCTAAAATCGATTTGCTATCTTTCTTCATTTTTTTTGAAGCTCCATGTTACATATGCTGACATTTGATCTCTCTTCACTTTTACATAATCTGTCACCTTATTGATACTTCTAGCATCAATATTACCTCTATGAAATAAGAGTGGCTCTTAGTAGCTTTACAGTGACCATTAACTCACCTGTGGGCTCTTCTGGGGGAGAAGTCTGAGCTGTCAATCAAAAGAAACGTTTCCTGGTTCTGACTCCTGTTACTTCCCTCTCCTTTTCCTTGCTTTCATCTGGATCCCAGCATTCCTGTAGAGTAGCCCCATGGACTTCTGGGAGATGGGCTTCACAAACACACCTGCAGTGGTAATAAGGTCTCAGGTGTGTGTGTTCGTCTCCCTCTCCTCTTACTTCCTGTGGAGAGTTTCTGCACTCTGCCTGGGGCCTTTCTGAGCTGACTTCCCTCTCCCAGGCAAGCCGAGTTGCTTCCCAGGTGAGCACAATATTTCTCCTTTCCTCAATAGATTTTTTCCTTGTTGAAAAGGCAGTGCTTTAATTTCTGTGACTTTTTTGCTTGTTAAAAGACAGGCCTGTCATCTTTCCATAGAGGCCACAGTTTAGTTGGGACTGGATTTAGAATCCACCAAATGTTGATCACCAGCAACTATAGCACCTCTAGTCAGTTTTCTGTAGGTGCTGTTCTTAAGTTCCTGTGTTAACTATGTACTCTTCTGGAAACTTCTAAGGATGGAGTATCATTTATTTATTTATTTTCTTTTTTTTTTAATTGAGCCAGGGTCTTGCTCTGTCACCCAGACTAGAATGCAGTGGTGCACATGGCTCAGTGCAGACTTGACCTCCTGAGCTCACACAGTCTTCCCACCTCAGCCTGTAAAGTAGCTGGGACTACAGGTGCATGCCACCACACCCAGCTAATATTTGCATTTTTTGTATAGAATGGGGTCTCACTTTGTTGCCCAGGCTGCTCTCAAATGCCAGGGCTCAAGTGATCTGCCGGTTTCTGCCTCCCAAAGTACTGGGATTACAGCTGTAAGCCACCACACCTGGCCTAAGTAGCATTTTCTTAAATGAGAGAAATGCTGTTTTCAAATGGGCTAGTTACAAATCGCTCCTGTACCACCTGGGTTTTTTCCCCAGGGAGTGCAAGGTAGTTACCAGACTCCAAGATACTTGGTAAGCCATTGTACGATCCTTCTGATATGAAGTAAATTCCTGCTACAAAACTCTTAAGATTGTGGCTTTGGCGACTCCATTTCCAAATCAAAATAGGCACCAATCAGGAACAGGATTCAATTAAGATTACACGATCCCTATGACATTTAGATATATTTCAGTTACCAGTACTTTCTATTCACTCAAGCGATTGCTGCTTCACCTTCAGCTCTCCTAACATGACAGCTGACTAATGCAGTCATCTGAGTTCTTTGTGGCTTACCCACCATTGGCGCTCCTCAGTCTGCTGTCACTGTAGGCTCTTGTGATGTGGAAGTACCTTACGCCCATTTATTCTTGGACATGTCCATACTGGAGCTACAGCACTGTCTCCCCGACTTCAGTGGAAATGTTACTGCCTATCATGTGGTCTTGATGTTTTATTAGCCTCCCACCTTTGACACAAGGCAGTATTTTCTCCTGGATAACTTGCTTGAGGCCATGAAGCCTGTTGTGATAAAAGAGGTTACATTGTGGAAGTGGGTGCCCATGTCAGAGGGAAATCTTAGGTTTGGAAAGAACTCTGGCAGGAACATAGGTGGGATACTCTATAGAATCCTCATGTGACCTTCACAAAAAAAATCATACACTTTTCCTTCTGCAACTTCGTAGGGACTGAGAACTTTGCTGTGGTGGAGGAGGTTAGATTGTGGAGGTAGGTGCTTCAAATAGCATTTGCAAGGTGGTGTCTCATCTAATTTCCCTTGCTGAGAGCAATTTGAAGTCTAACTTTTGTTAGAGCTTTATTGCCTTTCAAATTAAGAGGTTATTACATTTAAATTTTTATTGCAAAGCTACCAACATACCATGTCAGAGAGGTTTTTGCAGATCTGTTAGGCGTAAGCTGGATTTGATTCATTAAGCTTTCAATTTTCTCTAAGGCTGTGTTCAGGTGTTTGTGGAAGCATTCATAAACTTTTTAGGGTGGGGTTGGGGGAGTCTATTCTAAAGATGAGGGTGGAGCAAAGTCCTACTAAGACATTTAGGGGCCTCATGGGTGAGTTTGCATATTTCACCCCTAAGGAGTTTTTACTTTGCCAGTTAGTTTCTTTTTAAAAATGTGTTAAGGATACATCTTCTGGATCAGAGTACAGTACAAACATAAACAGTATGGAATAAGCAGCTTGGTAGGATAATGCAAGAAGCATTAGATTGAGTGGATTGAGAGCCAAAGACTGGCTCCCAGCTCCCAGCCTCTCTCCCGTGTAGCTGAATGAACTGCATGCAGGCTACCAGCCTTCAATAACAAATGCCTTAATCTTTTAAAACCCCCATTTCCTCATTTCTCTTATGAAGGTCTTTGAGATTATGCACGTGACAGACAAAGTCAATAGACTGGCCGAATGCAGAATATTACTGTTGATTTTGTTATAATAATATTTGCAACCTGAATAATGGAAAAATGGAGGTGGGCAGGGCTTTGGCTCACTCCAAAATTTGGAAGGTGAACTGAAGAAGGCCTGCATTGACATCCCTTTCCCCCATATGTCCAGGGGCTTCCAGTGCTCAAAGCAGCCTCCATCAGTGTTGGGCCAGGCTTGGCGTTCCCACGTGCTGTGGTTGAGATAGGGCTTTGTGAAGTGCACGCCAATATCAAAGGCTAATTCCCAGATGGTTAAGTGGCCACTGAATTTTTGTTGCTCTTAGGGGTCTAGAAGCAACAGACTGGACTTAGACAGGATGGAACTGGATGCAGTAATCCATGTGAAAGAACTCATAGATTCTTGAGTTTATCAGACCCAATAGCTAGTGCAAAACTGCTGAATAGAAGATGAGGCAGAGGCACATCATAGAATCTAGTATTTAGGATTGAATGCCCCGTAGCTAAGACTGTGTGTACATAAGGCACTGGGGCTCATGGAAGTATTGTCTCATCAGTGTTGTCAGTGAGTCCAGTGGAATAATGAAGGACAGTGCGGAATCTCCAGGCATGGGACTTTGGGAGAGTTATTAGCACTGAAGAACTGCCCATGACTTGCCACAGAATGCCCTGAGCTAGACATAAGTGAATAATGGCAAGAAACTATAAACCTAATGTAATGGATGTCCAAAATGAGGTCAAAGCACAGAAACAATAGCTTAAGTAAGTCCCAAAGTGCATTATCAAGCATTGGGGAAGAGCTATGGGCTGACTTCTGGGGGAAATACAGGAGCACATACTAGCTGGCAACACAGTTAGAAATGCAAGGAACAACCTGTAGCATGTCCAAATAGATCTTTATTGCCACTCAAAAGCAACCTTTATTTGAAAGCATAGATTTGTTTTGATGTCGGTTGGTTGGTCTTCATTCATGACTACGCATATTCTAACATCACCATTTCACCATCTCAGTAAGGAAAAGGTTGACAACCAATGTACAGGCATATTTCAGGGAACATCCTAAAATTGAAATTTTAAAATAAAATGGTTAGAGTTATCATGGAAAGGAAGGTCATCGTAAGTGGAAAATGTCAATGAGAGGAAATGCTTTAGGGTAAAAATACACTGATTAGAGAGGAAGGCTGAGTATAACTGTGGGCAGAGATTTATATATGTGGAAGTCAATGAATCCACAGGCGGTAATGTGCTGGTAAATGTTTGATAACCAGATTTCTGGGAGTGTGGGGGAACACTAATTTCTAGCCTTTGATTTCTGAGGTATCAATATTCCCACCATAACCAATTTCCACCGTACAGACATAATAGATGTGATTAACCCCAAGAGCATAGATAATAGTAAAATATAGTAAAATAATTAGGAAGTGATGGGTTTTGAATATTTATTACCTTTGTTTATAATATAATTTAATTATAACTTTATATAATTTTTTATTAATGGTCTGTTTTTAACAACCAACTCACAAAATTCCTAAAAATGTCACAATCGTCTCTTTTGAGCTAGTATGAACTAGCTCCGGCACACCACTGACTATCAGTAAAAGGACATCGGAGCATCTTTAGGGAAAGATGAGAAAGGGACCAGGCACAGTGGATCATCCTAAATATTAGGTTCTATGATGTGCCTCTCAAGCAATCTACTTGCCTCAGCCTCCTAAGTCGTTTGAGTTTAAGAGCTCAAGACCAGCCTGGGCAACATGGTGAAAACTTATCTCTACTGAAAATACAAAACAATTAGCTGGGCATGGCAGTGCTGGCCTGTGGCCTCAGCTACTCAGAGGCTGAAGTAGGAAGAGAGGTTGAGCCTGAGAGGCAGAGGTGGCATTGAGCTGATATTGCACCACTGCACTCCAGCCTGGGTGACACAGTGAGACTCTGTCTCAAAAAGAGAAAAAAAGAGAGAGAAAGGAATAGCCGTGAAATGTTTTGTTACTTATGAGGAAAAGATAATGGTGGATTTCGATTATTTTTCATGTAAGTTAATACGTAACTGTAGAATGATTTTACTCAAATAATGATCATTACTGATCATCTTTTGTCCCATAGGCATGAGAAATGCTTTGTATTACAGCTCATCTGCCGCAGACTTACCATGTACATTAAAAAATCATATAATGAAGAACGTTTTACACCTAGTGTTGCCCAACTTTTTGACTGTAAAACTTTTTCCCCCACAGAATACTTAATATCTCATGGCAAATAGATCAAGAAACTGCTTGGTGGGTTGGCTGTAAGTATCCTGTCCCTCAACCTTTGTTATTAATGACTTCAGACACTTTATAGTGTGTTGATCGAATATTTTGTACCATAGAAGACAGGCTAAGTCAGTGATTCTCAAATTTGACCACACATCAGATTCTTCTGGAAGCTTCTTAAAAGACCTATTGAGGGCTGAGTACGGTGGCTCACACCTGTAATCCTAGCGCTTTGGGAGGCCAAGGCAGCGGATCACCTGAGGTCAGGAGTTCGAGATCAGCCTGACCAACATGGAGAAACCTGGTCTCTATTAAAAATACAAAATAGCTAGGCATGGTGGCACTTGGTCGTAATCCCAGCTACTCAAGAGGCTGACTCAGGAGAATTGCTTTAACCTGGGAGGTGGAAGTTGCAGTGAGCTGAGATCGCACCATTGCACTCCAGCCTGGGCAACGAGAGAAATCCTGTCTCAAAAAACAAACAAAAATAAGACCCACTGAATTAGAATCTTCGGAGTTGGGGCCCAGGAAGATCTCTCTTTAAAATGTTCTTCTCATCATTCAACTGTGGACATAAAATAAAATCTTTAAAAAATGTTCTTCCCATCAGACAAGGTTACTACCTCTAAGATTTTTGGCAATACTTTTTCCTAGTAACTTGTCAATGTGCTTTGAAAGAGTATAAATTGATTGATTGACTGATTGAGAAAGAGTCCTGCTCTGCAGTCCAGGCTGGAGTGCAGCAGTGCAATCACAGCTTACTACAGCCTTTCCTCCCTGGCTCAAACTCCCCTCCCACCTCAGCCTCTCAAGTAGCTGGAACTACAGGCATATAGTACCATGCTAATTTTAGAACAATCTGTAGAGATGAGGTCTCCCTATGTTGTTCTGGTTGGTCTTGAACTCCTGGGCTCAAGAGATCCTCCTGCCTCAGCTTCCCAAGTTGCTGAGATTACAGTCATGTGCCGCTGCACCTGACTGTGTGTAAATTTGTGAGCACGTAGTGTGACTGTTATTAAATTGTGAATTCAGGAGATTTTACATGTAAGAACTTATCAATATTTTAAGATTATATATTTGAAATCCTCTTTTTTAAATAATATATATATAGTTTTTAATTTTTTCATAGAGACAGGGGTCACTATATTGTCCAAACTGGTCTTGAACTCCAGGGCTTAAGTGATTCTCCTGCCCCGGCCTCCTAAAGTGCTACAATTACAGGCATGAGCCACCATGCTCAGCCAAAAATCTTCTGTCAAAAAACGTTTTGCCACTAAATTTTAAAATGAAGTCCTTAATTTTATAAAAATAATTACGACTACATGGCTTTTTAGATATTCTGTACAAATTGTTTTTATCAAATAATAAAAAACAAAATCTCAATCATGAAGGAAATAGTTAATACAGAATAACATAAAACCTTATATGTGTTTGTTCAAATATTTACCAAATTCCTACCATGTTCTAGAGACTATCTATCAATTTTTTTTTAAATGAGCTCTCGGGAGAAAGATGAGAGAGATGTGTGTTAACAGCTGTGGATGGAAAAAGGCTCAGATCACAATAGAAGGAGCTGCAGCCTGGGTGATTGTCAAATCTGAGGAAGTCTGGTTTTCAGAAAAGAACAGGTGACAGTTTCACTCAGGTGTAATCATCAGGCCTGAATCATTATATTTAGTTGTGGGCATCACTATTTGAGCCATTCGGAATAAGTACACTGTATGTAGAGGTTATACCCAAGATGATATGCAGAGATTAAAGACGGACTGATGAAGAAGCTTTGAAGAAGCTCGTTGATTATTGTGGAAAAGAGAAAACTTGGGAGATGTAGTTATATTCCAAGATCTAAATGACCTTCATGTTCACAATGAAGAGGGCTCATGTGGGAGAGCCAGGGTCTGCAGTATAAAGTTGCAATGAACATTCATACCATGATATTCAAGGTATTAATTTCAATGCAATGTACAATTTAAGGCAGAATTACCTCGTGATTATAGCTCTCTACAAATAGAATGGGTCTCAGTTCTCGGTTACTTGGAAGTTTTAAGCCAAGGCTGAATGAGCACTGAAGGACATGTTACATAAGGAATTTAAGTATCCATTATGATAATTGGGTTACTTAATGCCTGAACTTCCTCCCAACCTTAAGCCTGTGTGTTTCTGCCATAAATGCATGAAACACACGCTTGTGTCATGGCTAACAAACTCAAATGCCACCTAAAACATCTGCAGCATGAGCCTGGTGTGATGGCTCATGCCTATAATCCCAGCACTTTGGGAGGTCAAGGCAGGTAGATTGCGTGAGCTCAGGAGTTCAAGACCAGTCTGAGCAACACAGTGAAACCCCGTGTTTATCAAAAATACAGCCAGGCATGGTGGCTCACGCCTATAATCCCAGCACTTTCAGAGGCTGAGGTGGGCAGATCATGAGGTCAGGAGTTCAAGACCAGCCTGGCCAACATGGTGAAACACCATCTCTACTAAAGATACAAAAAAATAGCGGAGCATGGTGGCGCACGCCTGTAATCCTGCTACTGGGAGGCCGAGGCAGGAGAATCACTTGGACTCAGGATGTGGAGGTTGCAGTGAGCTGAGATTGCACCATTGCACTCCAGCCTGGGCAACAGGGCGAGACTCTGTCTCAAAAAAAAAGAAAAAAATTAGCTGGGGTGTGGTTGGACACACCTGTGGTCCCAGCTACATGGGAGGCTGAGATCGAAGGATCACTTGGGCCTGGGAGGTCAAGGCTGCAGTGAGCCATGATTGTGCCACTGCACGCCAGCCTGGGGGACAGAGTGAGATCCTGCCTCAACAACAACTACAACAAATCTGCAGCATGGATGTACACTCATTCTTCAAACAAATAGGCTATTTGGATAATAGTTTATATTACAGGACATTTCTGATCATTCAATAAGCCATAGTAAAAATACATTCAGAGATAATGTTTAATTTCACAAAGTTTGCATTTTATACCAAAGAGATATTCAGGTTATATACTTACAGGATGTACCTGCTACAAAAGTATAACACAACATTTGCGGTAGCAATTTACAAACAGAAGGTAATTACATGAACTTACCAATGTTGCCTTCATCTTTAAATACACACACTTAAAGACAAAGACAAAATGTTTCTCTATTTTATATTAAAATCATGGATTAAGTCACATCTGTTCATACAGTTATAAGGGACTACAACTTTCACTTTACGGTAGAAAATCAGTAGCATAGATGTTATCAAGCTTTAATACCAGCATTAGAACAGACTTTCATAATTAAGTTTATTCTTTCCTTTCAATATACGTTAATTATAAAATATTTAGAGGAACTCCAGTGTCAAAGGTGAATAAATTAGCCATTGTGTCATTGTCCAGAGACATTGCTGAGAACACCTTGGTGCATTTCCTTCCTGTCTCTTTCAGCTGTACGTATTTTGTGTTTGTTGTACATACTTATGATCATATTGTATCTATATTTCACATCCTCCTTCTAAGGCACAAGCAATGTCCTCTGTTTTTACAAATGTTTGATTACGTAGTAACCCACCTGGTAGATTCACTATCGTTTTCGTGTTTATAGTGTAGGATATCTGAGTTCTCTTATAGTGAGTTCTATACTTTGAATATTGTGGTATGAATTGTCTTTATTGTCTAGACTCTGCAGAGTTTTAGGAAACTGACTTCCAGGCCAAATGTATAGCGATTTAAAAAGCAGGCCAAATACAGTGGTTCACACCTGTAATTCTAGCACTTTGGGAGGCTGAGGCTAGTGGATCGCTTGAAGCCAGATGTTCAAGATTAGCCTGGCCAACATGGCAAAACCCCATCTCTACTAAAAATACAAAAATTAGCCAGGTGTGTTGTCACATGCCTATAATTCCATCTACTTGGGTGGCAGAGGTAGGAGAATCACCGGAACCCTGGAGGCAGAGGTTGTAGTAAGCCAAGATTGCACCTCTGTACTGGTCAACAGAGCGAAACTCCATCTCAAAAAAAAAAAAAAAAAAGTATGTAAAAATCTGACAGCTGCTTGTATCTTTCCCTGTAAATCCCTTGCAATTGCTTCAGGTCAGATGGCATAGCTATGGTGGGTTTGCCAAAATTCTAAACCGTAATCATTTTTAATCAGGGACCTCTCGTCTTACCCTTGAGTTCATGGACTTTTCCTGGACACCCCTCGATCTAACCACCTAGAAGAGAAAAGAAGCTGAAAAGAGCCAATTCTCATTTACTGTGGGGGGGCGGTGTGGGTCGGGGGTGGTGTTCATCTCGATTCCAAACATCCTTCATCAAGGAAAAGAATAACTTTCAAATGTTTATCCTTTAATCATTTAGTGTACTTTAAAAAGCTATTATGCGGTAGCGCATGGCTAAGTCCTGTTGGCTTCTTCCTGCTGGTGAGATTGTGAGTACCTTTAGTACCTCTCAGCTCAGATCCAGAGCAGAACACTTCCAAGACAAACAGACTGCCTAGAACCTTACAAGGAGAGTCCAGAGGGAGTTTTCCACCTGTTTGTGCCTAAGCTGAGCTCAGTTCTGCAGGAAACTATTAGTTTGTGCATCTTATATGTGGCCAGGTGTTGAAGTTCTGGCTAGAGGCTCACGCTAAAGAAAACTTGGATAATAGCATGTGGATTAGGGAATGGTGTCCTATGGGATCCTCTTGGATAGTACGTATTCAGGAGACAAAGGACCAGGTGGAAGTAGTTGGGATGAATCTATCTATAAGCTACTTATGTATTTAACCAACTGTTGCCTGACAAATGTAGATCAGGATAACCAAGACCATTGTAAAATGACTTTCTTCCAGAGTTAAGGATAAGTGACAACATTCACGATATGGCAAGCATTGACTCCTCAATGCTTGCCATATCATGAATGGTTTTAAGCCAGAGAGATTTATTCATTCATGCATTAATTCCACAAATTATGTGGCTGGTGTATGGCCATGAATTACATACTTCCTACCCTCAAATAACTTAGTATAGTAACAGACAAATATTTAGATAATTTGAGCACGGTCTAGAAAGACAGAAGTGCATTGGATTTTACTAGAATATTGAATAAGGATGCCCAGCCCAGCTTAAGGTGGGTAGGACATGGGGAACAATGACAGAGAAGCCTTCCTGGAGGATGTTACAGCGGAATTGGTTTTTAAAGAACAGTAGTTTTACTGGCTGAGAAAGGAAGAGGGATGGGTGTGTGGGAGTGTTGGGGTGGGGATGGCAGGGTGTGTGGGAGTGTTGGGGTGGGGATGGCAGGGTGTGTGGGAGTGTTGGGGTGGGGGTAGCAGGATATGTGGGACTGTTAGGGTAGGGGTGGTAGGTGAGTAGATGGTGGTGTTCAGGAAAGGGACAGCATCAACCATGGTATGAAGGGGATACGGAATCAAGACTTGTGCCTGGGTTGGGCACAGTGGCTAACGCCTGTAATCCCAGCAGTTTGGGAGGCCGAGGTTGGTGGATCACGAGGTCAAGAGATCAAGATCATCCTGGCCAATATGGTGAAACCTTATCTCTACTAAAAATACAAAAATTAGCTGGGTGTGGTGGCAGACAGTTGTAGTCCCAGGTACTTGGGAGTCAGAGGCAGGAGAATCACTTGAACCTGGGAGGTGGAGGTTGCAGTGAGCCAAGATCATGCCACTGCTCTCCAACCTGGTGACAGTGTGAGACTCTGTCTCAAAAAAAAAGACTTGTGCCTAGAAGCACTATGTTTGAAATGCTAAATGGGCATCTGGAAATGTCACAAAGGTAAGTAGAGGTGTGTGTCTGCAGTTTCAGGGCGAGTACACAGCTGGAGATCTAAATTTAGCAGTCCCCGGTATATACATGGTATTACATGGTATTTACATATGTAAGACTAAGCGAAGTTGCTCAAAGAATGCATAGTTACATAAGGGACCCCAGTACGGAGGCTGGGGAGACAGATCACCCTAATATTTATTTATTTATTTGTTTGTTTAGAGACAGGGTCTTGCTCTGCTGTCCAGGCTGGAGTGCAGTGGTATGATCATGGCTCACTGCAGCCTCAACCTCCTGGGCTCAGGTGATACAGGTAGCTGGGACTACAGGCACATACCACCACACCCAGCTAATTTTATTTGTATATATATTTTGTAGAGACAGGGTCTCCTTTTGTTGTCCTGGCTAGTCTCAAAATCCTGGGCTCAAGTGATCCTCCTACCTCAGATTCCCGAAGTGTTGGGATTACAGGTGTGAGCTACTACGCCCGGAGACCACTCTAATATTTAGTGGGTAGTCTAGGAGGAGGAGCCAGCAAAAGAAACCACAAGGAATGGCTATACAGGTGGGTGGGTTGAGTGGGGGGGGGGGGCGGTGACCAATAAGGTGTCAAGGGAAAAAAAATAGAGTCTCAAGAAGGAGGGATTGATGGATGATTTAGAATGCTGCCGGGAAATAGAGAAAAATAAAAACAGAGATATGACTATTGAATTTGGTAACACAGAGATCGTTAATGACATTGACAGAGGCCATTTCAGTGCAGTGGTAAAGGGGGAGGAAGGTAGAGCAGTGTGTGGTGGCACATGCCTGTAGTCCCAGCTTTTAGGGAGGCTGAGGCAGGAAGATCGCTTAAGCCCAGAAGTTTGAGGTTGCAGTGAGCTATGATCATGCCATTGCATTCCAGCCTGGGTGACAGAGCAAGACTCTGTCTTTTTTTTTTGAGACGGAGTCTTGCTCTGTTGCCTAGGCTGGAGTGCAATGGTGTGATCTCCGCTCACCGGAACCTCTGCCTCCTGGGTTCAAGCAATTCTTCTGCCTCAGCCTCCCAAGTGGCTGGAACTACAGGCATGTGCCACCATGTCCAGGTAATTTTTTGTGTTTTTAGTAGAGACCGGGTTTCACCGTGTTAGCTAGGATGGTCTCGATCTCCAGACCTCATGATCTGCCCGCCTCGGCCTCCCAAAGTGCTAAGATTACAGGTGCGAGCCCCCGCCCCTGGCCAAGACCAAGACTCTCTTTAATAGAAAAACAAGAATTTTTTTTTAAGAGGAAGATAGGCAGTGAGATGGACAAGAGCAACCCTTGACTGAGCTAGCGGGTGTTGTGGCTCCTCTTCCTCAGGGGCATTCTGATGAATGGGAGTTGACTTATGGTCTTCTGACAGGGCTGTCCAGGGCCCAAAAAGAGCCAGGTCACTTACACCAGGGTGCCAGGGCACACTGGCCCTTGATTATCAGAGCCATGTCAGCCCATTCCACAGGCATGAAGTACCCTTGAGGCTCCAAATAACGTTCTTAAAACAGCACCTGGCACGTAGTCGGTGCTATATGAATTTTTGTTATAATTATACCAGTTTCTAGGCAAGCTTTATTGGCTTCTAAGAACAAATCATTTATGTAAACCAAATCATTTTCAGGATGTGTAAAGTCTATATTCTTTTTTTCTGTCTGTCTTTCTCTCTCTCTCCCTCTTTCTGGGTTCTGGTTAGGATAGAGAGCTCTCTCTGGAGAGTCTAGGATAGAACCACCAAAGAAGGGTCGAGCAAATGAAAAGGAAAATAACTGAAGGCATATCCAGAGAAATACATTTATGAAAATACCAACATTGAAGGAAATATATCCTACAGTGCATTAAAGTTTTGTACCTGTTATACAGGTAGCCAAAAGATGACAGATAAAGGGTGGATTTTTGGTTTTGGTTAATTCATTCGGTTAATTCATTGGTTAATTCATTTCATGCAGAAATGGAGGAATGATCATGCAGTAGTGCAGTTGTACCTTTGGAGGAATTTCAGGTATTGTGTTACAGTTCCACTGTTTTAGAAATCAAGAATATGGTAGAAAGTGAAGATGGTGGGGGCCAGGCGCAGTGGTTCATGCCTGTAATCCTAGCACTTTGCTAGGCTGAGGCGGGCGAATCACGAGGTCAGGAGATGAGATCATCCTGGCTAACACGGTGAAACCCCGTCTCTACTAAAAATACAAAAAATTAGCTGGGTATGGTGGCGTGTGCCCGTAGTCTCAGCTACTCGGGAGGCATGAGAATTCCTTGAACCTGGGAGGCATAGGTTGCAGTGAACTGAGATGGGGCCACTGCACTCCAGCCTGGGCGACAGAGTGAGGCTCGGTCTCAAAAAAAAAAAAGTGGCGATGGTGGGGAGGATGTATAAATACCTTAAACTCCCCCTTCTTGGTCTCCAAACGCCTTTATCACTCCATTCAGCCTTAGGCCAAATTCTGGATGCTTTTGCAGGTGGTTTTCATGTGTAAAACGTGCATATCTATCTCCTAGGAGTATTGCGGAGATGGAATGCGATATGTAAAGTGTGCCGTATATAGCAACTGCATCATTAGAGCATCTTTCAGCAGAAGTGCACATCCCCTCTTAGCTGATGACTGGCATTTCCTGTTCATTTTTTTCCTTCTACCTCTTAACCTTACTGACGATGCTTTCAATACAAATCTAATAATAACGGCAACTAACATTTATCATGTGCTCAAATTAAGTCATTTCATCTCGCAAACAATCCTATCAGGTAGGACTGTCATCTTCATCTGCTGAGCCTTGGAATCACATTAGGCAGCCTGGCTTCAGAGCCCAGCTCTTTTTTTGTTTGTTTGTTTTAGATTTGGCAGGAACGCATTCTGTCTCCCAGGCTGACAGCTCACTGCAGCCTTGACCTGCGGGGCTCCAGCAGTTCTCCCACCGCAGCCTCCTGGTAGCTGAAACTGTAGGCACGCCATCATACCTGGCTAATTAAAAAAAAAAAATTTTTTTTTTTGTAGAGATGGGTCTCCCTATGTTCTCCAGGCTGAACTTGGAACTCCCGGCCTCAAGCGATCCTCCCGCCTCGGCCTTCCAAAGTGCTGGCACTACAGGCCTGAGCCACCGCGCCCCGCCCTGAGCCCAGCTCTTAAGCACGGATTCCACCATGTTTACTTAGCTGCAGAGACCCAAGCTACTTCTTGGGCCATACCCTTCTCACCGCAAACTCAGGTTTCTGTTAGAAACCACCCTTAGTGGCCGCAGTGCCCAGGACTCCCGCCTTGGTTCCTGGGGCCCGCACGACAGTAATTTAATTCACCCAGATGGAAGCAGCCCAAGCGCGCCCCTCTGAACCCCGTGAACTTTCATCCCGGCTGAGCAGCGAGTCTGCACTGCTGTCCCTTCCTTTGTGGTCTCAGGGCTGACGCAAAGCGACACTTTCTTAAGTAGCAATACGGGTATTCTCAAAAAAGGCACAGGACCCCAAGAATCCCTGCAGACGAGCACGTTAACTGGACAGCTGAGCCCGCCCCAGAGCCCTGGCGCTACCGCGAGGGGCTGGGACACCGCGAGGCGCAGACAGCCGCGGCCTGGGGCAGGAGGAGCGGGCAGAGGGGGCGCCACCGCGAGACGCGGGCGCGGCAGAGGCCGCGCAGGCCAGGACGCCGAGGGCGGGGCAAGAGCGCAGCAGGAAGGGGGCGTGGCCAGGAGCCCGCCCGGCCGCTCCCCCGCCCCTCCCCCTCCGCTCTCCGCCCCAGCCCGGCGGCTCCGCCCCGTGGGTGACGTCACTGGCCAGGCCAGCCGGCGCCATTTTGAAAGTGGAGTCGCCTGCCCCTGCCGCTGCCGCCGCCGCCGTCGCTGTCGTAGCCGCCGCCGCCGCTGCCGGAGAAAGAGCACGAGCGGGGAAGCCTTAGAGTGAAATCTAGCATCCTGCCGGCTGCTCTGCCCGCCCCTCCTTCCTTTTCCCCCAGCCCCCGTCCCCTCCCCCCGCAGGTGCCATCCGCCGCCATCCGCCCTCTCTACCCCCCCATCCCCAGGTGAGGGGGGTGAGTTCAGGAAGCGGAGACCCCGAGGAACCCCGCAGGGTCACCATTTGCAGCGCAACATGGCAGGTAAAGGAGAAATCCCCCTCGCCCCCTGACAAGGCACCGTTTCCTTCCTCCTCCCTCCATCACCCCCTAGCGACCGCCCTCGCGCGGAGCCACGGGGCGCCCCTCGGGTTTGAGGGAGTGGGGTCCAGGGGGGTGGGGTGGAGGCGGGGAGGGCTCGGAGGAGGCGAGTGGTCGCGGTGAGAGCCACTGGGCTTGGAGAACGGGGCCGGCGCCGTGGCGGGGTGGGGGTGGGGTGTGCCGGCGAGCTTGGGGTGAGGCGTGGGTGGGGCGGGGTGGGGGCGCGTGCAGATTTGTCTCTCCCGCTCTGGAGCCGGGTGGATCCTCTCCCACCTCGCCCCCCGTCTTTATTTTTATTTTCTCCTGCAGGTCTTCATTTAATTTCTTTTTTTCCCCGGGCTGCAAGCCGCCTTGGGTGTATATACACATTATTTTGTACTGAGAAGGAAGAGCGCCTTACAAGTTAAAAATGCAGTGGGGGCATATGTGTCTTTTTTTTCCCCCACTGTGGATGCCAATATTTTTGAGATTGGAAGCCTAAATTTTTTGTTTCAAACCATTTCCTTTCCGTTTCTTTCCCTCTTCCCACCAAAGAGTGCAAGGCCTTTCATGTACAGCAAGTTGCATGAAAAACATAATTTCAACTTTCCGTTTAACATGTTAGCTTTTTTGCAGATGTCCTTTTCCCAAAAGGGTTTGGTAGAGTTAGTTAAAATAGTTGCGGAGTTCAGAGATATAAATAGTAAGGAGGAGAGAGATTTAGGTAGAAGCTTTGTAGGGGAGGGGAAAGGATGTAGAGAGAAAACCAGTTTGGAAATAAATTTAGCAAGGAATAGGGGTGACAGGGGAGAGAGAAGTAATGTAATTGCTTTGAGAATTCTTTTTGTACATGTTGGTGTTGCTAAATCTTTTCCTTCATGTAGTAGAATGGGTTCCAGATTTAGATTCAGTGTCTTTCTCTCTGGAGCTTCAGGACGTTTTCACCATTTCGTCCCCAGTACTTGCACGTGAAATAGAAACATTCCGAGATTAGACCAGTTTTCCGTGCTGTGTTCATAATTTAGAGAATTAAACCTTTTGAAAAAGTTAACATGTCGGATTGACTTTAGGTTTGCCATGAAACAAGTTGCTTGTTGGCCTTGTTGGATGATGAAATGAGATTAAAATTGTTTTGCACGAGATGACATACTAGCAAAATGAATTATTTGCCAGATCCTTTGGAGTCGAGGGATGAGGTGAAGGGAGGCAGAACAAGCTTCCTTTGACAGTCTCTTTAGCAGCATTCATTTTGGTTTCTTTTCCTCTCTGTCTGGAGCCAGTGATTTGCTGGTAATGAATGCAAAGAAATGGGTGTAGTGTTTGCTGTGTGTGCACTTGGTGATAGGGTTCATATGAATCATTACTACTCACCCAGGCAGTAATGTTCCCGAAGTTTTCTCTCCGTTCTATGTTTCATGGTAGTTTAACCTTATTAACTCTTCTGCAGGCTTTTTGTACACTTAAAAAGAAAACTTTTTAACTCTTGCTATTTACTTTTTTCTGGTAGGTCTTGCCTGAGTGTGAGGCTTTTACGATATTTGAGAGGAAGGGAGGTTTGTGAGCAGATGTATAATGACCATAGAACATATGCCTTTAAATATTTCATACCTGGAATTTTTTTTCTTTTTAATACAATACCAACTATTGGGGACTTAACCTTCTTCCAAACTGGTGCTGTTGGTGATAGTTGTGCTCTTGGTGGTAGTTGTATGTGTGGGCAAAACTAAGCTGTTAGTATCATGATCATGCCAACCGTGGATTGTTTACGAGAGTCAACATGAGCAGAACTCAGTTTTAATTGGTATGTTTTCTCTTTCCAGGAGCTGGAGGAGGGAATGATATTCAGTGGTGTTTTTCTCAGGTGAAAGGAGCAGTAGATGATGATGTAGCAGAAGGTAAGAAAGCATTTAATAATGCAAAATTTGGATATATAATTTTTTCAGAACTCTTTCCTGAGGGATTTCCTTGAAGCCGAGACTACTAAAAATTCAAGATGATTTTGTGTTTATTGTCCAAGAAATGTAAAAACAGTTTTAAAAGTTACCTTTCTGAAATACAGCCTTGTTTCTTTTGTAATTTATGCCTTGTTTTTATTATTTTTACTCTGAATTTACATGAAAGGAGCAATGGATGATTAGACGTATAGAATCATCACATGAAAGCTCTGAGCTCCATATAAGGGTTTCTTTGTTACATAAATTCCACATAGGAATAAATGGTGATGCGTTTTTCTGTTTGTACATTGTTTTTAGATAAGTAAATTGAAATAGGTGCCATCGACATTTGGCTCAGAAACATTCTTAGCAGCATCTTTTATTTTTATGGGAAGATTTTTAAATTCTTTTGACTTTGTCTGCTGTGGGAATGTAATACTGATTGGCATATTCTGTGAAGAGGTGGTAGCTCAGATTATTCATTTTGTTGTCTTTCTGGTATTTAGGTGGGTAAGACAGTAACTGCTATGCATATATCGCTTGTCTTCTAGAAAGCTGCTATTCTTGCTGCAGGTAGAAACTGTGTTTGATCAATTGAAGTACTTATGTCTAATTTTCTCCCCAAATTTGTTGACTGATGTGTTTCAGAAGTTGAGTTTTGAAACTTCAAGGTCGTACATTTGTTTGAGATGGTCTTAGGCAACAGAGGCATTTCCCATAAAGTAGTTGCATTATTTCATTGCTCAGAAGTGTTAAAATTTGAGCTTTAATAGTATTCTGTGTCTTGAATTACAGTAGGAATTTTCCAGACAAAACTCAAGATAAATTTAAACGTACTTTTTGAGTTTTAAAAAATTGTTTGGTGAAAATTCACAAACCTTTTTTCCCTAGATTGTGTTGTCCTCATATTTCTGACCTGTCTGTAGAGTACTGTTTGGAGATTTTTTTTCAGGTGGTGGATGGTAGGAGATGGCTTTGCGTTTAGCCAGCCGAATGCTTTTATTTGCTTGTGTCAGTGTCATTCTTAATGAAGTGTCTGTTTTAGAGTGTGGTGAATCCTATGGGAAGCCAACTGGCATGTGCTATATTTGTCATATTTTGCAGAGCTCTCATGTTCCTTTTCTGTTGGATCCTCATCTGTTTCTTAGACAAGAAACCAGTAACAAAAGAGACTGACTGATAGTCATACAAATAGTATAAATCAGGGTTTTCTGGTGAAGTCCGTGGTGTTTGACTTGTTTAGAGAAATAAGTCCTAACTTCAAGGGAGGAGTTGTGTATTACTCATGTTGTAACTCCATTACCTGTTAAATAGTAGACACTCCAGTATTGGATCATTAGTTCTGTGCTGTTGTGTAATACTCACCAAGTTTTGAAAGTGCTGTATACTTGGAAACTGTTCTTTGGTTGAATTCCATTTACTCCCTTAAGAAAGGTCCCCTAAAAGCTGAGCACTGAGGATACTTGTTGTCTAGAACATAAACTCTGCCCACAGTGAGCTCATGGTTTGCTTGTTAAACATTAGGCAGAAAGACCACTTGGCTTTTATTTAATCAGAAGAAATTGGTATTTCAAACTGAACATCATTTAGCTGAAGCAAATAACTTGTGATACAGAGTAAGTCCTCACTTAATGTTGTCAATAGGTTCCGCAACTTTAAGCAAAGAAAGCAACTTAAAATCATTTTTTGTCAATACTGTAACAAGATGCTGAGCAGAAAGCTAAGTCGAAGTTTTCAAGAACCTATTGGCCATGTAAAGTGAGCAGATAAATCAGTTATAGTTTCCCTTTGCTAATACTTAGTAGCTGCATTTTTCTACTGATTCATTAAGTAATTTTCTTTTGAGGTTGTTAAATGTTATTTTAACATAAGCATATTTTTAACATCCTAAAATGCTACTTGGTATATATATATATATTATAGTAAAAAAAAAATTTTATCTTAGTAAAAATATGTACTTGTTCTAATAGCTATTGCTATACAAATATATTAAGTATAAAGATCCAATTTTCAATGACACCACTTTAATTTGGGTTTTTTTTTGCATACTAGAGTTTGCATATTATAGTCTTGTTTGTTTTACTAAGGGAAGCTTTGCTTTTCTGAAGTAAAATAAGATTATTAACACATTTCCCCCTCCCACCCCATGTTTAGACAGATCTCTTAAACAGGTTACATGTAGGTCAACTTTTTACTCGCCTGTTTTCTGTTAATGATGTATCTGGATTGTCTACATATTGTCTGTCTTTCTCCCATCTACATGCAGTCAGCTGCCAGGGCATACCATTTTTACTCTGTAATGCCTTAATCTTCTTTGCATACCTGCTTTCACCTCTATTTGGGTTTGCACTCTTTCTCATCTGGATTGCAGTAACTTCCTAAATTATTCTCTGCTTCTTCATCCTATGTTTTGCTTCTGAGTTAATCTTAAATGCAGTCCCAGTTTTGTCATTTTTCTCATAAATCTACAGTGGATCACTGTCCACTGGATTAGGAGTTAAGTTAAACATGTCAGTCTAGAATGTATGACCTTTGTCCTGTATCGCCTCTCCTTTTCTCAGTCTATTTGCTGCAGTGGCTAATGATCCAGCTAAACAGGTACTGTTCTTCAAAGGCGTTCTATGCTCTCTCACTTTTGAGTTTTTGTTTTTTGCTGCTTCCACCTTGGGATGCCTGACAGTCCTCCCGCAGTTCTCTTACCTGGATCCTGCTTATGCTTCAAGTCATGCCTTTAACCTTTTTGCTTAATTCCCTCTTTTGGAAATACCTATTTTTTAAATCTTCCTTTATAGCATTTCGTTGCGTAGATATCATATTTTGCACCCCACATCTCTACTGTTAGATACTACAAGCTTAGTGCAGGACTGATTTATCTTCGTACCTTATGCAGGCATGAAACTGCCCTGTCTAGAACAATGCCTGGCACACAGTAGTTGAGTATTGTTTGACTGAAGGAACATAAATGTTATTGTTCTTAGGTTTTGAAAGGGGGTGAGAACTGGTAAAAGGCAGGATGATGAAGATGTACTTCTAGCAGTCATGGATTTATTTACTTGGTAGAATTTTTAAAATAAAAATTTTAAACGCTCTCTGCAGAATCATTGGTAGGCTTTTTATAATTGAGTTGATGATATACAACTGTACAATAAATATAAATCAGAGGAGCTTGGGTTTCTACCCTAGCTCCAGCACAAACTAGTGTATGTCACTTGGGAACTGGGGATAAGTACTCCCCTGGGTTCCTGTATGTTTAGCAATGAAGTAACAAGGCTGGATTAGGTGATTTCTGCTTTTCCTTGTACTCTAATCTTGTTAATTTCCAGTGGCATCTAAAAAGAAACAAGCCAAATTCTTTTTCTTTTTTTTTTTTTGAGATGGAGTCTCACTCTGTCAGGCTGGAGTGCAGCGGCGAGATCTCGGCTCACTGCATCCCCTGCCTCCCCGGTTCAAGTGATTCTCCTGCCTCAGCCTCTTGAGTAGCTGGGACTACAGGCACGTGCCACCATGTCCGGCTCATTTTTGTATTTTTAGTAGAGGTGGTTTTGCCATGTTGGCCAGGCTGGTTTTGAACTCCTGACCTCAGCTGATCACCTGCCTCTGCCTCCCAAAGTGCTGAGATTACAGGCGTGAGCCAGCAGCCACAAAATTATTAGTACTGGTAATAATTACTGGTAATTAACACTACTGGTAAGCTAAATTGTTTGAGATACTGGACTCTCTAGAAGCCTTAAGTCAAAAATAATTATTACTAGTAATATATTTTATATTTTTAATTTTTCTTTTATTGATAACTTTGTCATGAGACGGTAGGTAAGAGCACAGACTCAGGTGCTAGGCTGCATGGTTTGAATCTTAGTCATTTATCAGTTGTGTGATCATCTCTTTGTGCCTGGCTCCCCTCTACAAAATGAGGGTAACAGTAAAACCTGTCTTACTGTTACTTTGATGATTAAATGAGTTTATACACATAAAATAGAACAGTACCCAGCACAAAAGAATCTTATGAGGATTTAGATATTATTATTACTTGAACCTTTATTTTATTCTTACTTTGAAGAGAGGAGTCTTTGGGGTATGAGTAAATTGGGGAATTGTCTTTAAAGCCTACTAAAGATTTCTCAAAGTGAAGGAAACAGCATATGTGTATTTTATACATATTCTTTGAATCCACTAGTAATAAATTATAAAATACATTAAAAACTAAGCTATAGGTTTAGAGACACATACGAAGCTGGTAAAACTACAAAGAAAAGCTATGAAGTAAAAGAAAAAAAGTACTGTAAAAAATACTATAAAAGTCAGTGTACAGGCTGCTTTGAAGCTGTTGGGAGGGAGTTGTGATTGGGAAGGCTGGGGAGGCATCTTAGGGGCTGCCTTGACTGGGATGATGGTTGTACAGAGGTTTATAAAGACTAACCTAGACATTTTCGTTTCAATTTTTGGTTTTCTTTATCAGTCAGATTTCATAATAAGAGGTTTTTAGTTAATACTGTACTACAGGATTTAGGATGAAAAGTGGCAGTCCCCTAGCTCACCCGCTCCTTAATCCCTAGGCCGACTCCAAAGAGTAGTTGTTCCACTCTTCTGCTGGATTCCTTAGTGCGTCATTTCCTTTTTGGGAATAAAATGATATTTCTATATCTTATCAATTTTAGACATCTCCAGCTGACTTCCTCCTCTAGTAGATGACGACTAAGCTGTTCACATTGTCACCCCATGTCTCTCTCCATTGTGTCGCGGTGTTACATCACACGCTGTGGTTAAATTGGATGTCAGTGCTCATGTTGTTGTGACCATGCCCTCGTTCCCTACTGAACCTGTAGTGCTCAACAATGTTTATTTCATCCTGAAGAAAATACAGTAGTTGCTTGTTTATTAATTTGGCTACTATTTTTTTTTTTAATACGTAATCATTCTGGAACATTACAGAGAGTATGTATGATGATATAATGGACTCCCATCACTCAGCATTGTCAACGGCCAGTGCTGCCCTGTTTAGGCTTCCATCACTTGACCCTTTCTCATCCTGTTTTTCTTTAATAATGAAATATTTATTTTTAAATCTGAATTTAACAAGATAGAAAGCCAAGGTCATTTTTTAAAGTCAAAACAGTAAGGAATTTTCTCCTAAGATTTTTTTGCAGTAGCCGTTCTGATAATGTGTAGTTTAAATTTTACTTGTCGAAGTATTAAAAATTCAAATACATGGCCGGGCGCGGTGGCTCAAGCCTGTAATCCCAGCACTGTGGGAGGCCGAGGCGGGTGGATCACGAGGTCAAGAGATCGAGACCATCCTGGTCAACATGGTGAAACCCCGTCTCTACTAAAAATACAAAAAATTAGCTGGGCATGGTGGCGCGTGCCTGTAATCCCAGCGACTCAGGAGGCAATTCTCCTGCCCCAGCCTCCTGAGTCGCTGGG
>NW_022436961.1:28811030-28901637 GCF_009761245.1 Sapajus apella
AAAAAAAAAAAAAAAAAAAAAATTCAAATACATGTGGATAATCTGAAGTGTGTAATATTCAGTCAAAATAAGGGAACAGGCCAGGTGCAGTGGCTCACCCCTGCAATTCCAGCACTCTGAAAGGCCAGGCAAGAGGATCCCTTGAATCTGGCAGTTTGAGACCAGCTTGGGCAACTTAGTGAGACCTTGTCTCTACAAAAAGTAAAAATATTAGCAGGGCATGGTAGCATGCAACTATAGTCCCAGCTACTCAGGAGGCTGAGGCGTGAGCCTGGGAGGTCCGCTACAGTGAGCAAGATTCTGTGTTAAAAAAGAAAAGACTGGGTGCAAATTAGATTTTCTATAAATAAATCCCAAATAGTCATCGAATGGAAGACATGGTGTGGCCATCTTGTGTAATCACAGCAACCTACATTTTTTGAGTGCTTAACTATGTACCAGGCATTGTTTTAGGTGCTTTACATCTGTTTACTGTTCTTCACAAAAACCCTGTGAAATAAGTAGATACTGTTGGGAAGGTTAATTATATAGTCTTGAGCAGGTGGTGAAGCTGGGATTCTTACCTCAAATCTTTTACTTTTCTAATGTAATTTTATTTCAAACCTTGATTTCCTTTTAGTTCAGGTGAAGGTGTTTGATGTTGTTGAACTGCAACTTTTGTTTATAACAAGGTTTATTTGTAATGCATAGTGATTTTTATTTTGAAGTAATTATAATTTGGCGACTTATTGAATTTTCTGCTAATGGCATTCTTTTTTTTCTTTTTTTCCTTTTTCTTTTTTTTTTTTTTCCGAGACAAGGTCTCGCTCTGTCGCCCTGGCTGGAGTGCAATGGCATGATCACGGCCGACTGCAGCCTCGACCTCCCAGGCTCAAGCGATCCTCCTGCCCCAGCCTCCTGAGTAGCTGGGACTACAGGCACAGGCCACCACGCCCGGCTAGTTTTTTAAAAAATTTTTTGTAGTGACAGGTCTCACCATTTTGCCTAGGCCAGTCTGCGAATGGCATTCGTTAGCTGAGATGTGCTATATAGAGAGGGATTATAAGGACTTTGAGAACCCTCTGAAGATATATGTAAACTTGTGTGTGATTGTACATATGTGCCGTCAAAATTGGTGTCATTTAGTCCAGTCTTTCTCACAGTGTGGTTTGGCAACCCCAGAACTCATTCAAAATGTCTGTGAAGTCAAAACTGTTTTCACAGTAGTACTCAGATGATACTTGCCTTTTTCCGTACACTGACTTTCACAGCAGTGTGCAGAAGCCATCTTAGCATGAGATCAAGGCAGTGGCACCGAAGGGTACCTGTAGTGGTAATCTTCATCATTAAACTGCTAGTGTACTAGCAGTTTAAAAAACCATCAGTTTTAAGTATGTCCTTGAAGCAGTGAAAACTTAATTTTATTAAATTTCTACTAGAACACATGTCTGTTAAACGTCTGCATGACAGAACGGAAGGTACACCTAGAGCACTTCTGAGGGGGCAAAGTACGGTGATTGTCTGGAGGAACAGCATTGGTACAGCTGTTTAAGTTTCAGCTGCTGTTTTCGTGGAACAACATTTTTATTTGAAAGAACTGATAAACTGTGGTTATTCAGACTTGGATATTTGGTGGACATTTTCTCAAAAGAACAAACTGTTGCTTCAATGGATAGTGTTTGTTGCCCATGATGAAATTTGAGCTTTCAAGCAAAAATTAGAATTTTGGAAAACATGTTATCTGCCATTGTGAGCTTGACAACCTCTGGATACTTAAAATATTTTTTCAAGTAAAATCAATAGTAATACTAAGGAATGTAGTTTTTGATGCTGTGTAATGTGTCAACATTTGGAAGATCTGCATAACTCAGTGAATCAGTCTTTTACAAGTGACCAGTGCATGTGATGTTAAACAGTCATACATCAGTAAAAGTTCATGCTAGAGCATTGAATTTTAATGGGGCAGACTACCGATGTGTTGTCAGTTTCCACAAACTTTTAAGAATCTACCACTTGTGGAGTTTTGGTGTAGTATCAAAGGTATATCCATAACTAAATGAAAAACCTATTAAAATATTCCTCCCTTTCTAACTACATATCTGAATGAGGCTGGGCTTTCTTCATATATTTAACCGACAAAACATACTGTGGTACTGTATATTGAATACAGAAGCAGTTAAGAGAATCTTCATTCTCTTAGGCCAGATATTAAAGAGATTTGCAGCAGTGAAAAGCCGCGTCATTAATTTTGTGGGTGGGGGAGTATAGTCATTTTTCATAACATTATTGTTAATGAGTAAGGTAAATTACTATTTTACAATGAAGAAATATTTTAAAGTTTAAAAAGCCCTTGATGGTCTAAGATTTTAACAGTGTAAGGGGATTCTGTCATTCAGAAAATTGACGGTTGTTGGATTAGTCTGTTCATAGATTTCACTTCAGTAATAATACTTTACAAGTCTCCTGAACCACAAGATAAGTGATCAGAATAGCGTACTGCTTTCGTGCATGAATGTCTTAAAAAATTGCCTATGAAAGTAGTTTCTGTGACATGACATTGTTTCAGTCTCCTCCCTCCCTGTTCTTTTAGATACCAAATTAGATCTGCCTTAAGCTCTTTCAGCTGGCGATCTTGGTAAAGGAAGAATACCTTTTGACGTTAAAGTGTCTATTTTTAAACTTACCTCTCCCTTACAGATATTAAATACCAGTGACATATTTGCCAGAATAAAAAAGTTTTTTAGAGTTTTCCCCACAATGTCTGCTCAGGTTCAGCTATCAGGAACACTGAAATTCTCAGAGCCTGGTTTAGTGCCGTTCCTGGCTTAGCTGCCTCTTCATTAGAAGTGAGTTGGTGACCTTGTCATGGTGTTTTATTTTGAGCCCAACATGTAGCAGTTTGGTGATGTGTTGTCTGTTCTTGGAAAGAAGGCATAAAATTGACTTGGTAACTCTTTATTTTCCAACTTCTAAAGGGAAGAGAGAGAGGGAACAATGTTTTTTTGAAAATCCTCATGAAATGAACAACATAATTCCATTTTAAAATAGTTAAATTTCCCATTACAAGGATGTAGTATCAACTGTTTATTACTTACTGGCTTAATATTTTTGTGGCTGTCTTAACACTCTTAAAAATTATTTGCCAAAGTTTGTAGACTTTAACAGTTTTCTGTCCGGGTTTAAACGTTGAATGTAATAGAAAAGAAACTCAGCTAATTTTAAAAAATTAATCTGAATGTTTTTAGTTCATCTTGGCAGTAGTTAATTAACATTTCATCCAGATCTTTGTTCTCGGCATATGTGGAACCCTTGGCAAGTCGTTGCATACTTCTATATGCCACATTGCCAGGAGTTACACTTTTGTAGCTTTTAGTTTCTACTGGTTAAATCCTCTCTGTATGTTCAAATACCAATTGGAGTTTTCTCTTCTGGGGTCTCTGAATTATCTCTCTTTATACAGTTCACAGGGTCTGTGGACCGGTGATCCGGTTTAAGAACCTTTGCTTTAATCTTGTAGTTACACCTGTATTTACATACTTACTGAAACTCCCTATGGGACTCTAGATTTGGAAGAATGAAGGATATTTTGTATGGTAATAATGGTTTTTAGACTACTTCAGAGGGTATTTTTTTCTTATCAGTCCTTCTACTACATTTTTCCTGAGATAATATTGGAGGGATTAATCTCTAAAATACTGGACTTGACAGATTTAGTGTGTTCTCATCTTTTTTTTCTTTATTAAAAACTGTCTCATGGGCAAGGATATTAGAAATATGTATTGGATTTTGAATCAGTTGCTTATTTTATACTTCAGTCAGAAGGAAATTTAAGTTCTTTTTCAGTAGCCTGTATTAAGAGAGACATCAGAGTAGGTAAAAGGGAATGGAGGCAAAATTTTAAAAATCTTCTAAAGATCCCAAATCATGGTTAGATCTGGAACAGTGTTACTTTTCCTAACCTGCCATTGCAAGTTCATTGTAGGTCTGCTCTGCATGAAAGTACGAATAGTACCTTTTTGGTGTTACCCTGTATATCGTTTTTTTCCTGGTTACCACAAGGTAAGATTCTTAAGGGTGTAGAGTAGACGACCTTCTAGCATAAGAGGAATTTTTCCTATTGGCTAATAGAGTGGGAAGGTTCTAATTCAAGAGAAATAGGCTCTTGTAGGCAATAAATAGTTCTTACCAAATTTCTTACCTAGGCATGCAACGTGCAAAAATGGTAGGAATTGGTAGTAGCAAAGTCATTGCTTGTTCTGTCTTTTTTTTCCGCTTGACATAAAGTGAGCATTAATTTTTTTTCTAGCAGGAGAACCAATTTTAGTGAAAAATTTTTGCTACCTAATGTTTTTATGCATATTTTATTATAGAAAACATAACATAATAAAATTTAACATCTTAACTGTTTGAAATAGACTGTTCCGTAGTGTCAACTCTGTTCATACCGTGAAACAGATCCTCAGAACTTTTTCGTCTTGCAAAACTGAAACTCTATACCCATTAAACAACTCTCTTCCCCTCCCCTCAGCTCTTGGCAGCTACCATTCTACTTTCTGTTTCTGTGAATTTGACTGCTTTAGATTCCTCCTCCAAGTGGAATCATACAGTTTTTTCATAATGTCTTCAGGGTTCATCCCTGTTGTAGTAATGTGACAGGATTTCCTTCCTTTTAAGGCTGAATAATAGTCCATTGTTTGCATATACCCCTTTTGTTTATTCATTCATCCTTTGATGGACATTTTGGCTGCTTTCACCTTTTAGCTCTTGTGAGCTCCTAGTCTTTTTATATATATTTGGGGTTCTGTGTGTAGGAACCAAGTAGGTACTTTTCTATAATTAATTGGAATAGTCTAGGTAGAGCATGAAAGTGTCAGTCTAAAGGATTTAAAGGTTGATGTCGTTTTATTTTTAAAACTGCTGTTTGATTGAGTCTACATCGCTGGTTTTTATGGTGAGGAGATGGAGCTAAGGTGAGATTTTGTTCAGCCACAATTCAACAGGTATCTGTTGAGTTCCCAGTGCTGTGGAGAATCTGAAGAAGATAGAGGATATTGTTCCTTCATGTTAGATACACTAGAGGTCCATTTTATTGAAATAAACATTTCCTATAGCACTCGGCTTTTGGTATTACACCTGTTTATGGTACTGTGAAAACTTTCTCTAATTCTGTGTAAAAATTTTACAGATAATGGTAGAGTCTGGGTAGTAAATTATTTTCTAAGTTGACTTTATGCTGCTTCATGTTGAGATGGGGCTCTAGTACAAATATATAATTGTTTCTTGGCATTAAATGAAAAACTCACATATTGCAGATCTGAGGCCACAGATTTGTCTTTTACTGCTTTCAAATTGTGAGTTGAAATTTTCTAATTAATATTTTTAGAGACTTTTCTGGGTGAATGTTTATGGCAGCCTACAAGCTACCGTACTGTCATTTTAACTGTTTGGGAGTTCCTTAAACATAAAATTACTTTGTGACCCAACAGTTCTACTCCCAGGTATATATCTAAGAGAATTGAAAATGTGTCCACACAGAACCTTGTATATGAATGTTTATAGGAACCTTCCTTATTCATAATAGCCAAAAAGTGGAAACAACGCAAGTCTCCATCATCTGATGAATGGATAAAAGTGGTGTATCCGTAAAATGGTATATTATTCACACACTAAAAGGAATGAAGTACTGATAATATGTTTCAGAATGGATAGATTTTTAAAATGTTCTAAGTGAAGAAGCAAGTTACAAAAGACCATTTAGTTTATAATTCCATTTATATGAAATGCCCAGAATAGAGAAATCTGTAAAGACAGAAAGTAGATTAGTGTTTGCCAGGAGCTGGGTTGAGGGGAAGGGAGTTGGGAGTAAGGTCAGTGATTGGCATTGGGTACTGGGTTTCTGTAGGGGGTGATGGAAATGTTCTGGAATTAAATAGTGGTGATGAATATATTAAATAGCCACTGAATTGTGTACTGATTTTGGAAAAAATACTAGTAAATCAGTAAAAATTAAACAGGAGAAAAGAGATAGGATTTACTCTTAAAAGTTTCTGGGCCGGTCACAGTGGCTCATGCCTGTAATCCCAACACTTTGGGAGGCCGAGGTTGGTGGATCACCTGAGGTCAGGAGTTCGAAACCAGGCTGGTCAACATGTCAAAACCCCACTTCTACCAAAAATACAGAAATTAGTGGCACGCGCCTGTAATCCCAGCTACTCAGGAGGCTGACAGGAGAATCGCTTGAACCCAGGAGGTGAAGGTTGCAGTGAGTCGAGATTGCACCACTGCCCTCCAGCCTGGGCGACAGAGCAAGACTCTGTCTCAAAACAACAACAACCAAAAAAAAAAAAAAGAGAGAGAGAGAGAGAAAGAAAAAAAAGTGAGGTGAGTGTTTAGGCTGGGCACAGTGGCTCATGGCTGTAATCCCAGCACTTTGGTAGGCTGAGGCAGGTGGATCATTTGAGATTCAGGTGTTGGAGACCAGCCTGGCCAACATGGTGAAACGCCATCTCTACTAAAAATACAAAAATTAGCTGGGCTTGGTGGCACATGCCTGTAATCCCAGGTACTTGGGAGACAGGCATGAGAATTGCTTGAACCCAGAAGACTTTGCAGTAAGCCAAGGTCGCGCCACTGCACCCCGGCCTGGGCGACAGAGCAAGACTGTCTCAAAAAAAAAAAAAAAAAAAAGAAAGTTTCTAGAGCCAGTAAACTGGATTTACAAAAGAAAAACATTCATTTTGCATCACTGTACTTCTAAGTCACACACAGACTACATTTACAACTAGTTTTCTTTACTGTATTAATCAAATCGTTTGTACATCTGTTTTACAAACAAAATATAAGGTAGTAAAGACTTTTATATTTAAATAACTAGGTTAAAAAAAATCCAATAAAGGCTGAGCATGATGACGCACTCCTGTAGTCCCAGCTACTCAAGAGGCCAAGGCAGGAGGATTGCCTGAGCCCAGGAGTTCAAGGTTGCAGTAAGCCATGATCGTGCCACTACACTCCAGGCTGGGTGACAGAAAAAAAAATTAATACATACATAGAAGAGTAAATCAAGAGAAATACAACAAATGTATGCTTCCCTCTTCTTTCTCCCAGTTTCTGTGTCCTCTCACCAGAGATGCTGTCACAGATTTCTTTTGTCATTCCAGAAGCATTTTGTTTTATATTTCCATGTGTTTATAACAGCACATTTTTATCATTTTGGACTTGAAAGTAGGAAAATGTATTCTAGGAGTCCATGCATTATTAGGCAAGGTTTATAGGCCCTGCGTTAAAGAGGATCTGATAAGTTGCCTGAGAAGTTAACATTTTCTTCTGAAGTAGCATTTTCTTTTAACCAGTAGATTACAACCATACAGATTTCTATATGAAGAGTTGCTGGGAAGGTTGTGCACATTGGTAATTTACATCTAGACGTGGAATTAGTGGATTCTAAACAAAGCTAAGTAAAATCTATAATATCTAAAATATCCAAGTCTTTAAAAATAGCCGTTTGAACAATGAGAACACATGGACACTGGGGGAGAACCTCACACACTGGGGCCTGTCAGGGGTTGGGAGGCTAGGGTAGTGATACCATTAGGGGAAATACCTAATGTAGATGATGAGGTGATGGATCCAGCAAACCACCATGGTACCTGTGTACCTACATAACAAACCTGCATTTCTGCACATGTACCCCAGAACTTAAAATATGTATTTTTTAGAAAAAAAGACGTTTTCCTAAAAAATTCTTTGCAAACATATGGTTTTAATCAATAAAATCTTATTTTACATACAAAACAATAAGTTTGGATTCACAGATATTGGAATCTTTTGATTGTAGACCTTAAGTCTTTTTTCTTTCTCCACTTTAATCTGATTGTTCCTGGCAGTGCGTAAAGTGACCGGTTCATTTTGGTGATTAGTTAATCAGGACTGTACTACACATTATAGAGTAGGCTAGATCCTAAAGACGCAATGTGTGTTCTTAACTGTTCAGTAAACACATAGGCCCTTTTGGTCACATGACTACCATGTCTAATTCTCAACCTAAATTCTTGGGAGTTTTGTTAATATTCCTTAAAATGCCAAAATGTCATGATTTGTATAGTGCTCAGGTTGATGAGAATAAAGCTTTGTTAAATTCTTGCGATGCAAAAATGTTTTAAGAATTTTTATTAAAGGAAAAATAATTTTGATCATAAATGTCTGACGTGCTCAAGAAACTGAATTGCCTGTGACTGTAAATGCTTTATATGCGTTATCTCATTTAATCTTCTCAAGCTGAGGATATGTTATTACTTCCATTTTATAGGTGAGGAAATCGAGGGTTAGATAACGCGAGGTCAGGTAGTTGGAAAGTGGGGGAGTGAGGGGTTGAACGTTGTTGGTTCTTCTGACTTCACAGCCCATGTACTGTATGTACATAAAAAAATAAAATCTAATGGAGGCATATCTCAGGGATTTTGCTGCTTTGCTGATGGCATCATGAAATTGCCCCAATTTAGTTCTCTTGCTATTTCTACTACGTCTGCAGTTACTTCCCACATAGAAATCTTGAGCGCCTCAAAGTTATCCATGAGGACTGGAATCAACTCCTTTCAAACTCCTGTTAATGTTGATATTTTGACATCCTCCCACGAATCATGAATGTTCTCAATGACATCTAGAGTGGTGAATTCTTTCCAGGAGGCTCAGTTGACTTTGCCCAGATATTTAAGAGGAATCATTGTCTATGGTGGTTATAGCCTTACAAAATATATTTCTTTGTTTTGAGACAGGGTCTCACTCTGCTGTCCAGGCTGGAGTGCTGTGGTATGATCATAACTCCCTGCAGCCTTGACCTCCTGGGCTCAGGTGATACTCCCACCTCAGCCGTCCAAATAGTTGGAGTTACTGGTATGCCCCATCATAGCTGGCTTATTGTCTTACGTTTTTTGTAGAGTCAGGGTTTCAACATGTTGCCCAGGCTGAGCTTGAACTCATGGGCTCAAACGATCCACTCACCTTGGCCTCCCGAAGTGCTGGGATTACAGCAGTGAGCCACCACGCCCAGACAGTATTTCTTTAATAATCCTAACAGTTGTCTTGAAAGTCAGAATTATGCCTTGATCCATGGGCTGCAGAATGGATACTGTGTTAGCAGGCATGTAAACAACATTGATTTTCTTGTCCCTTTCTATCAGAGTCCTTGGGTGAACAGCAATATTTTGAAATGACTCTTTTTTTCCGAGCAGTAGGTCTCAGCAGTGGGCTTAAAATATTTGGTAAACAATGCTGTAAACAGATGTGCTCTCAGCTAGGCCTTTTTGTCTAGAGTAAAGGCAGAGTAGATTTGGGCCCTATAGTTCAGAATGGTCAGTGAGCATTGGCCTCAACTTAAAGTCATCCAGCTGCTTGAGCCCCTAACAAGAGAGTCAGCCTGTTCTTTGAAGCTCTGGAGCCAGGCATCAGCTTTTCCTTTCCAGCTATGAAAGTCCTAAGTAGTATCTTCTGCAAATATGGGGCTGTTTCATGTACTTTGAAAATCCATTGTTTAGTCACCTTCATCAATTAAATTCTCTTCCTTTCGCTGGAGCCTTTAGAGGCCCTTGTAGGGTGATTGGCCTATTTTCAGTATTGTCTCCAGGAGGCCCTAGGGGAAGGGTAGAAATAGGGAAACTGCCAGTAGGTGGAGCAGTCAGAACACAGCATTTTTTAGAATTTTATTTGCTGTCCTATGGATGCAGTTCATGGCACCCAAAAACAATCACAATAGTAATATCAAAGATCATCTGTCACAAATGACCATAACAGGTGTAACAATGATGAAAAGTTTGAAGTTTTTCAAGAATTACCAAAATGTGATACAGACACAAAGTGAGCACATAATGTTGGATGCCTTTCTAGCAAGGCTGCCACAAACTTACTTTTTTTTTTTGAGATGTGGTCCCACTCTTTCGCCCAGGCTGGACTGCAGTGGTGTGATCTCAGCTCACCGCAACCTCTGCCGCCTGAGTTAAGTGATTTCTTTTGCCTCAGCCTCCTGAGTAGCTGGGAATTCAGTGCCCGCCACTACGCCTGGCTCATTTTTGTATTTTTCGTAGAGATGGAGCTTCACCATGTTGCCAGGCTGGTCTTCTGACCTCAGGTGATCTGCGTGCCTTGGCCTCCCAAAATGCTGGGATTACAGACTTGAGCAATCATGTCTGGCAAAAAACGTTAAGTTTATGAAAAACTCAGTGTCTGCGAAGCACAATAAAATAAAATATGCCTGTATAATCTCACCATTTTTACATAGCATCTGTTAATATTTGGGCATAGATCTTTCCAGCATATAATTCTTTTTCCACTGCAAATATATATTTTCAAAACTGGCATCAGATGTACAGTTTTGTATTATGCTTTTTCCAGTTAACATATATGAGAAGAAGATAAATGGCTGTATGAGATTTAATTGGATCTCTAGTGTATTTCATTTAGACATTTAGGTTGTTTATAATGTTTGCTGTTGTAAAGATTGTGAACATCCTTGTGAGAATCTCACTGCTTTTGGATATATTTCTGGAAATGGGATTGCTGGGTTGAAAGGTGTGATTTCCCCCACCCCCTTTTTTTTTAATGGCTTATGGTATTTATTGCCAAATCACCATAGAAAGTTGGTGTTGATTTTTTACTTCCTCCAATAGTTAATGGGAGTGGCCATTTCCTGACCTTTTGACAATACCTGGCACAATATTCACCATTCAGAAAAACCTTTTCCAGTTATTTGTTTGAGCATGTTCAAGTGTGTGGAGCCTTTTTGTGTTCTTTGTCTAGTTTTCTTTGGTGATGCTTTTTCTTATTTATTTGTAGTATCACAGCCCTTTTCCCCTTTTGAATCATACATTGTAGTGGAGGAAAGTTGGAGGGAAATTCAGAGAAGAAATAATTTGGGTCTACATTACATGGGAAAGACTTCCTAAATGAAGTGGATTTTTTTCCTTTTTTCTTTTTTGAACACGCAAAGAAAAGCAGAGAGTAAGGAAACAAAACATTTTGAGAATTACCATGTTTTAGTTTTCTTACCTGTAAATGGGAATAATAGTATTTGCCTTTTTATTCAGAGGATTAAGTGTACATGAATGCTTAGTTTTGGCACATAGTAAGCCTCAGAAAATGTAATTGATGCAGTTATTTTGCTCTTTGATGCCCGATTAACAGAATTAACAGTTTGACAGCAGAAGAACAAAAGCCTATCCAGTCCACAAATTGAGATCAACTAGTTTTTGAGGTTTTGGGCATATTTTAGGCACTTCCAATAAATATAAGTTACATAAATGACTAGCACTTCAGACTGGTTGGGTTAGGCATTTGGAAAAACTATGGAGAGAAGATTAGTTTCTTGGTTTCATCAGAATTGGGGTTAGTTTAGGGTCTGGCACTTTGACTATTTAATTTGACTAATTTAAAATTACGGTGCTGAGCCAGGCATGGTGGTGCAAACTTGTAATCCCAGCTGCTTGGGAGGCTGAGGTGGGAAAAGCGCTTCAAGCCACAAGTTCAAAGCTATTGTGATCATACCTGTGAACAGCCACTGTACTCCACTCTGGGCAGTGTTGCAAGACCCTATCTTTGAAACAATGACAAAAATTCAAAATGTGTGGCAATAGAACTTCAAGCTTGTTTCTCTCTTTCTTTTTTTTTCTTGGTCTCGTTTTCCCTTTTTTCTTAGGTTCCTCCTGTGTTTTATTCTTCCCTATGATCATATATTCTGCACCTTCTCTCAAGAGTGATATAATTGTGTGGGATGGGGTGCATCTAGAACATGCAGGAGGGTCCAAAGCACCCTTCAGTGTCGGTGTCAATTTCTCGTAGCAGGTAGGGATGGAGTTTGGGAACATCCGAAGGGATGGTGTCAGGCACACTGAGGCTCTAAAACACCCTGTTATTGGCTCCCCTTACTACCTAAGGTGATGTAAATCGTATATTCTTTACATTATAAGTATTTTCTCTCCCCTGTTTCTTCCACTCAGTTGTTTGTATGATGACCTGAATCTTTTATCAGAGTCTGAGGTAGGCTGACAAATATATGTAGAGCCCTTGGAAACTTCTACAGGAGTCTGACGAGAATAGAAATGAAAAGCAAATGTTATTGTGCAAGTGAACGTGCTGAATTCTCCTCAGTTCCTTATTCAGAAGTGTGCGGTTTTGTTAAAAGAGTTGTATTGGCCTGATTGAGCATTTTAAGGTATCTTACTTTTTTACTCAGCGTTTTTGAGAGAATAAATAGATCTGTTATGCTGTTGTCACATCAGTTAACGTTTGCTCTCTATAAAGGAATAAAACACCTCCTTGGGTTTACGTCATACTGCTACAGTTTACATCATACTATTACGCATTAGCCATCTCTAGTTGTTACTTTAAATTTGTATTTGAATTTCAAGTTTGGCTTAGACTGAGACTTTACTATACTTAGCAAAGGTGTGCTTTTGCTGGTAATTTGCCTTTGAATTTTTATTTTTGTCATTATTGTTTGTTTCCTTAGCCTTGAGGCACCTGTTCATCTCAGATGAGGGTTTCTCTCCCTTCCCAGCCATCTTAAGTTTCACATTGTTTTAAATTGATTTTTATTTTATCCATGTAGCTCATGTACATGATTTTAAAAGTCCATAGTTTCAAAATACTTAAAAGAAACATGAACAGTTTCTGTTTCTCTCACCTATCCTTGTCTTGAATCCACTTCCCCAAACTCTTTTAGCTATTCTGGTATTTATTTTCATATTTCTTTTTTTTTTTTTTTTTGTGAGACAAAATCTTCCTCTGTCGCAAGAGTGACAAAAACAAACAAAAAACGAGACCCAAAAAAAAAAAAAAAAGGCAGGAGTGCAGTGGCATGATCTCGCCTCACTGCAGCTTCTACCTCCTGGGTTCAAGTGATTCGCCTATGTCAGCCTCCTGAGTAGCTGGGACTAAAGGCGTGCGCCACCACACCCAGCTTATTTTTTATATCTTTAGTAGAGATGGAGTTTCACTGTGTTGGGAAGGCTGATCTGGAACTCCAGACCTGAGGTGGTCCTCCCGCCTCGGATTCCCAAAGTGCTGGGATTACAGGTATGAGCCACCATTCCTGGCCTATTTTCATATTTCTAAACTATATGCCCCTATAGCTGTTTTAAAAAAGCGATCCACAGATGTAAATGGTAGCTAAGAACTGAGGTCTGCTAGGCTTTTCCTGCTGCTCCTCCTGGCTTTCTCAGTATGTTACACAGTGTTAATTGTTTAAGCTAGTGTTCAGAGTTGTAGCAGACTGGATAATGGCCCCCGAAAGAAATCTACATCCGAATCCCTGGAACCTATGATTACCTTATATGGCAGAGGACCTATAGATGTGAGTGAATTAAGGATTTTGAGATAGGGAATCATCCTAGGTTATCCTGGTAGACTGTAAATGTAAGCACAAGGATGCTATAAAAGGAAGGCCAGAAAGTCAAAGGAGGAAGTAAGAGATAGGATTGGTGCAAGGAAAGGGCTACAAGCCAAGAGATGCAGGTGGCCTCCAGAAGCTAGGAAAGGCACGAAAATGGATTTTCCCCTTAAAGCTTCTAAAAGGAACCAGCCCAGCTGACAACACTTTATAGCCCAGTGAAACTGATTTTTTGACTTTTGGTATCCAGAACTGTAAGAGAAAAAATTACTGGTGTTTTAAGCCACAAAATTTGCACTAATTTGTTATAGCAGCCGTAAGAAACTAATGCAGTAGTGGACATTGTACATACAGCTGCTGTATAATTTCTGATTTTCTTTTCTTAATAACATTGTTTTCTTTAGAGTTAATACCTTATTTATTCATTTATTTAGGTTTTAATCTCCCATCAGTGTTTTGTTTCTATACCTTTCAAAAAGCCTTTTAATGTAATTTTCTACATGATCAGAAGAATCAGTTCATGTTCTTCCTGGAATTCCCTATCATGTTTCAGTCTGGAGTACTTTGTTTCGTTTTCTGTGAATCTTATCACTAAATCATCCTCAAATCCTCTGCGGAGACTAAATCTCCTCTTAGTATATTGAAGCACCTCAAATGTTGTATCACTTTTACTTTTGCCTTAAGCTCTATCCCTCCAACACACTTGCTTCAATCTGGGCAGTTTCTAAGTCTGGTGCACAGCTGTTGCCCTGGGATTTTCCTTGATCATTATCATTGTGATCACCATCATGGGAATTCCTTTTGCCTCTCTTATGTTGGGGCTCCTTGTTCTTGGATCCCGTATCTTTTTCTTTTCTTGGTTTATGCTGTCATTTTGGGATGGTGCACAGTATCCAGCACTTCATGGGAAAGACTTCATAGGAGGTAAGATATTTGAGATCTTGCCTGCATGGAAAAGATGTGTTTATTCTACTTGCACACTTTCAGGTTTGGCTAGGTAACATTTTCCTTCAGAATTTGGGAGGTATTTCTTTTGTCTGTTAGCTTCCAGTGTTATTCTGTTTACTAATTTTTCCTTTCTGGATGGCGTGCTTTGGTTTGGGTCTTTTTCATTAATTGGACTGGTACTTATTGGACCCTGCAGCTTGTAGATTCATTTCCTTCCATTTTTTCCTTTTCTGTTTGTTTTTTCTGGAACTCCTGTTATCTGGATCTTGGACTTTCTGTACTAGTCCTCTATTTTTGTTTCCCCCTCCACTGTTTTCCATTTTCTTTTTATTTTACGTTCTGGGGGATTACCTCAATTTTGTTCTCAACTCTTGCATTTATTTTTATCATGGTATTTTTAAGAGCTCTTTTGCCCTTTGGAATAGTGTTGTTGGTAGTGTTTTTGAAGCAACATCTGTAAATGGAGTATCTTCTCTTTGAGAAGATTAATAGTTTTTTGGTTTTGTTTTCATTTTCTAATTTGAGCATCTGTTTCTTTTGAGTTCCTTTTTTCTCATTCTTTTGGTAGACTTTGGTATCTGGTGATCCTTGGTTGTCTGTTAGTTCTTAAGAATGAGATACTAAAAGTAAATTAGCGTTGTATCCACTGGCAGAGATATTCAGCTGGTGGGCTTCACTGTAGGGTGATGAGCCAGGGACCCTCAGGTCAGTGTCTCTAGATTAGAAGGAACTTCTAGTGTCTTCTCTCAGAGGGAGATGGCTAGATGAGATGGGTCATATCTTAAGCCTGGCTGCTGACATTCTGGGAGCCAGGAAGATCATTGAGCAACTCATGGATTAATATGTAGCCTTTCACTTAATCTTGTTTTTAATTTGATGCCTTACCACCAGCTTCCTCTCAAATTGATACCATCCCTAGGTCTGGTTCAGTTTCTCCAGCGGTAAACTTGTTCTCTGGGTTAGTGTCTAGCTTCTCTGCATCTTTACATAGATGTTTCAACCAATAGCTGTTTTGAGTCTCATGTCTGACTGCAGCCCTCCAGGGTACCTGGTGCTTCTATGTCCTGACTTGGCAACCCCTTTTGCATGCTTGGAGGTTTCACTTGCTTTTATTTTGCTGAGTTTTCTATTTTTTAGCACACTGGTGGTTATCTTCCTTTATTAGTTTACTGTCATTTTAGTGCAATTTAGAAGATAATGCATGTTTTATATTTCCATGTTTAACAAGTGTGTCAGTAAAGTGTTTATAGTTCCTTTTCATTCATATCTAAGAACACTTGGTAGTCATTTTCTATGCAGTAGAAAAGGGGAATTCACGGAATTTATATAAAAGTAGATTTGTTTTCTTAGATCTAAATTCTGATATTGTGGGGTTTTTCAGTTTTTGTGGTGTTTTTTTGAGATGGTGTCTTGCTGTTGTCCCAGGCTGGAGTGCAATGGTGTGACCTGGGCTCACTGCAACCTCTGACTCCTGGGTTCAAGCAGTTCTCCTGCCTCAGCCTCCCGAGTAGCTGGGATTATAGGCGTGCACCACCACACCTGTCTAATATTTTGTATTTGTAGAAGAAATGGAGTTTCACCATGTTAGCCAGGTTGGTCTCAAACTCCTGACCTCAGGTGATACCCCACTCCTTGGCCTCCCAAAGTGCTGGAATTACCGGCGTGAACCATTGCACCTAGTTTTTGTACTGTTTTAATGGACTTTTCTTTCCTCGTTTAATAAAGTGATAAAAATTAAAATAGCTTGTGTCTAAGATACCCTCATTTTTAGACCTAAATTTTTGACATGAAGCAGTCAGCCGAAAGCAGTGAGGTTTTAAAGAACTTAATATATCAGAGAAAACTTTAGCTTTCTTAGATAAAAATTATACTTTTTTTACTCCCGAAATAATTAATACATATGTTTGTCTTAGAATGAAGACATTTGTCTTAGACCTTTGGGCTGCCGTTAACAGAATACCACAGACTGGGTGCCTTATAAACAAACAACAGAAATTTATTTCTCACAGTTCTGGAGGCTGGGAAGTCCTAGATCAAGGCACCTGCAGATATGGTGAGGACCTGCTCTCGGCTTCAGAGACAGCTGTCTTGACATGGCAGAAGGGACAAGGGCTTTCTCTTGGGTCTCTTTTAATTTATAAGGACACACTAATCCCATTTATGAGGACTCTACCCCTATTACCTGATCACCTGCCAAAGACCTCCCTCCGAATACATCACATTAGGCATTAGGTTGCAACATGTGAATTTTGTTGCAACATTCAGTCTGTAGCAGCATAAAGTAGTTACTTATTGCAGGCCAGCTAAAATACCCATTTTCCTTTGAGAACATCATTTGTCTTGAAACTAAGACACAGGATTAAGGGAATAATGGCTTTCTTTGTTTTCCATCAGTAATACTCATCCCCTGTTAATAGTAATACAACATTTGTATTGTAGATGTAGTGCTGTGCTGCCTCTGCCTACCCCAGGGGTCCTTCCTGTCATTCTCCCCTTGCTTGCTAGTAGGTCCAGCCACAGGAGCTTTCTTGAGGGCTTTGAAGTTGCTCCTTTTATTCTCAAACATACTTTCCTTCCTAATCTTGACTACCCTGTGTAAATTAAACTCATTTCCCTTCCAACTCCAAGAGAAATGTACATTTAATGTTACCTGTTTTTAGAATATCCTTTGTATTATTTGAAATGATGTTGTTTATTGTTTGCCTGCTTATTGTATGTAGGCTGCTTCTTTCTAGTTCGTGAGTTTCACAAATGATTCGGAGATGAATCCTGATTCTTTTGTTCTGTGATGTTCATTCTTAGCTTCTGTAACATTTTTAGGCATATGACAGTATCTGGCATTTAATGGGCATTTGTTGAATGGATAGATATATTCTGCAGGTGTTTTCATGTGTCATCTCATTTTAAAATATATGTTAACTTCAGGTTTTTGTTTTACTAAATGTACACTTGTTGTTCAAAATAGAGAAATGCAATAAGCTAACAGTTAGTACCACTTCCCAGTTTTTTGAACCAGTAAAAGGATACCCAGACAAATCCTCATAGTCACACAAGCTGGTATATGCATTAGAGTATAGACCAAACTACTTTAAAGACCCGCATACACAGTGGTTCAGAAAATTAGCTTGTTCCTCTTTCACGTGACTGTCAGTGGTACACAGGGGTCTGAAGTGGATAAGCTGGTTTTGCCAGAGATTACCCAGGATTACAGGTTTGTTCTGCTCAGGGTCTTGGTGTATTGCTCTTCTGTGCGTGGTCAGATCTGGCTCAAATCTGTGTTCGAACCCAGGGGGGAGAGAAGAGAGAGAAGGGCAAGGAGGTGACAAGTTTCATTCATAACCCATTGTTTAGAACTTGGTATAAGAGAATCAAAGAAATGCAGCCTCTAATTTCCTGTTGAAACTCTGTGTGTGTGGTTCTGAGGGTGAAGGTGCCAGATGTTCCATTATTACTAAAGGAGAAAGGGGGAAGTGGCCACTCATAGGAACGATTAGTCTCCGCCTCAGCTAGTAATTCTTGTAACTTTTACTCAGGACTTTTTAACTCCTTAGTTCAGTCCTGTTTCCTTCCTGCTTCCAGTTTAGTGTGAAAGCCTTATATAGGATCCTAATTCAAAGAGTTCAATATTTTTTATGACATGAAACAATTGGAAATTTGAACAGTTACTGGATATTTCATCTTAAGGAAGTGCTTTTGATTTTTTTAAGGTATGGTAATTGTATTTGGTTATATTGAAGATAGTGGTCTTTTGATTTTTTGGTAATGGTGTTTGGTTATATTGAAAATGGTGGTCTTTTAGACATCTTTCGTGAGGTATTTATAGGTGAAATAATTTGATGTCTGGGATGTACATGACATAACGTGGCATGGGTTTCTAGATGAAACAAGATTGGCTATGAATTTATAATTGTGGAAGCTGCATGATAGGTACATGGGAATTTATACTGTGCTCTTCTGCCTACTTTTGTATATGATTGAAGTACTCTAACGAAATGTTTAAAATATTAGTTTATACTGATACCTCCAATTTAAATTGAATACCACAGGGTTATTTCTTACTTCCCTCATTCCGTATTTGTGTCTTTCGGATCTCACAGTGAGAACCTTAGTTCCCAGCCCTGTAACTTTTTTTTTTTTTTTTTTTTTGGTCAGAATATAAAGATGGGCAGAACCTGGATCTTTGATAACATTAAGCCAGTAAATTAACTAACCCTGGGTTTATTTGCCATGCCTTGGGAGATTTTATGTGAGATGACAATTTTTTTATTGTGGTAAAATACACATAAGGTTTACCATTTTAAAGTATACCATTCAGTGTCTTTAAGTGCATACAAATATGTTGTGTAACCATTACCACCATCCGTCTCCAGGACTCTTTTCATCTTCCCAAACTAAAACTCTGTACGCATTAAACAATAAGTCCTCATTCCCGTCTCCCCAGCCCCTGGCAACCCCCAGTCTACTTTGTGTCTCTGTGAATTTATCTCGTAGATGTTTCCTATTGGTGGAATCCTACAGTATTTTTCTTTTGTGACTGTTAGAGCATGTCATAATTTTCTTTCTTAAGGCTACATAATACTATGTATATACCACATTTTGTTTGTTCATTCATATGTTGATGGACATTTGAATAGTCCATCATTTTGGCTGTTTGAATAGTGCTGCTATGAACATTGATCTTCAAGTATCTGTTCAACTTCCTTTGAATTATTTTTGGCAAATAACCTAAGAAGTGTAGTTAATGTATCATCTAGTAATTCTGTGTTTAACTTTTTAGGAACAATCATACTGTTTTACATAGCGGCAGTACCATTTTACATCTTTACCAGCAATACACAAGGGTTTTAATTTCTCACTAATCCTTTTTTTTTTTTAATAAGAATTTTATAGTTTTAGGTCATTAGCCCTTTGATCCACTTTGAGGTAATTTTTAATATGATGTAAGGCCGGGGTCCTTTTTTTTTTTTCTTGTGTGTGTGAATATCCAGTTTTTCTGACTCCATGTTTTGAAAAGACTGTACTTACCCCATTCATTGGTCTTGGCAACCTTGTCCAAAATCATTTGACCATATGTGCAAGGATTTACTTCTGAGCTGTCTTCCATTGATAGAACCAACTAGGATGGATTTTTCTGTTTATACAAAAAGTACTTTAGGGATTTTGTTAGGAATCAAGTCTTCTAATCCATGAACATGGAATGTCTTTTCATTTATTTATGTCTTTATTTTAGCAATGTTTTGTAGTTTTCAATGTAGAAGTGTTTTGTCTCCTTGGATGAATTTATTCCTTAGTATTTTATTCATTTTTTATGCTACTGTAAATGGAATTATTCTCTTAATTTCCTTTTGGGATTGTTCATTGTTAGTATGTAGAAACAACTGATTTTTGTGTGTTGATTTGATATCCTGTATCTTTGCCAAGGTAAGTGATTTTATTCCCTAAGTGCAGTGCTAAAATGTTTGAAAATCACCTTTCTTTCAAAGCCTCCCCTGGAAATCTGGTGAGATCAGATTTGACCTTTAGGCACTACGCCTTACATGTGCTGTATAGGATAGCTGCTTCTCTTGCTTATATCCTGTACAGCCATATGTGGTAGACATATGTCTGCTTAACGTGTTTGTGTGTGTCGACTCTCTTTTTGTTCTCTTGTCAGCAGAAGACGAAAAAATGGAATTGTGATTATTTGCAAACTCTACACTTTGTACTCCAGGGTATCAGATCAGAAAATATGTTGCTGCCTGATTCAGTTTTTGTTGATTCTTCCCCTCCTATCCCTTTCCTTAATATTCTCAGGATATAGAGAGAATAAGCTATTGGAAGAAGAAAAAAGAAATACATGGCATAGGGAAAGTATTTTTTTTTTTAATTGTTAAACCAAAAGTGGGTATTTTGGCTTGTGAATTAAAACACTACTGGTACTCTAACTTATCATTAGTCTTAAGTATTATGTCTGTTCCACAGTGGTAAGTGCCCACTGCTGGGGATGCAGTGGTATGTACTTGTTTACAACTCTGTGTGGTTAATTCATCCTGTCTGTGTGATTAGTTCATACAGCTGATCAGCTGTGTCTCTCTGCCTTTTAAGATTGCAGGTATATTGTTAGTGTTGTTATGCTCACTAAGTTTTGTAATGTTTTAAACTGAACCAAGTTTGGTGGCATGATTATTGTTATTATTTTAAGAAATCAGCAGTTTCTTAAATTAACATGGCAGAAAATATCCTGGGAATTGATGGTGTAGATTAAAACATCTTTGTTTTATCCAACAATAGAGTTGAATTATATGGCTAGGAGCACCAACAAGCATTTCCTGTCACATGTATCAAAACAGTCTTTTAAAGAATGTGTAGAGGGCCTTACTTAAACAAATAGCTGTGTTGACTTTGGGAGGAGGATGGTTTCCTAAGCCCATGTGTTAGACAGATGACACACTGAAATGACCAACGAGCATAATAAGGAGAATTCAGTATCCTTGGAAACCTTGGAAAGGTGCCATAACTAAACTAAAAAATTTTAGCAGGAAACAGTACAGACAAGAAACATTGTGAGGGAAGGCCTTAGTGTAAATGTGGTTGTGCAGCACTTGTAGGAGTAAGTGACAGGACCTGCTTTGAATTGTCAGAGTTAGAATTGAAGGGGGAGCCACAGTACAGAACAGTGGTTCCTGTATTCTGAAACGGGATTAGAAACTGAATGACTCTTACCAAGATGAATATGACAAGTAGAGAAGGCTGGCCACTCATGGTGGCAGGAGACACTGGACCACCAAGCACAAAGTTGAAACTCTGCCCCCAAGTTTCCTTCTTTGTCAGGCAGCCTCTCAGGTGACCCCAGTGGTCCCTGGCTTCTGGTATTTACATCGCCATGTAACCTCCTCCCTTTGGGTGCGTCTAGACCTCCAGTGACTGGATTCCACAAACTGGGCAAGATGCTGGGATGCTCCTTCAGAGGTTAGGTTACAGAAAGGTTTTGGCATTCATGTTGGGCTGCCCTATTTCACTTGCCAAGGGAAGCCAGCTACCATGTTTGTGTGGTTCCATGTGGAGCTCACGTGTCAAGGATCTGTTGTGTCTGGCCAACAGCCAGTGAGTGACCTGACACCTGTCAGCAGCCAGGTGCCCGAGCTTGGAAGTAGATCCTCCTCCAGTCAGGCTTTTGGATACCTGCAGCTTTGTGAGAGACCTTGAACTGAAGGCACCCTGGCTAAGTCACACCCAGATTCCTGACCTTCTGTGAGATAATAAATGTTTGTTGTTTTAAGCTGCAACCTTCGGGGCAATTTTTAAGGCAGCAGTAGAGAACGAACACAGGAAGTAACAATGTAAACATTTTCCCTCCTAGGTCTGAGATTTGAACTTGGTTCCAATGTGTATTCTGGTTAAACCCAGCACAGTTCCCAATATTACATAAACACCAGGCCTTTTTCTTTAAAGGTGCATACAGAAAATGAAGGACACATACATATTCAGTAGGTACTGTAAAGGAGGGTGACCAGTGTGAGCAGTGACTTCCCATGAAATAGGCTTACTGCTGGAAGCAAGAGAAACTCAAGTTTAAAGAGCAACTAATTAGTTGCTCTGAGAGACCAACAAGCATTTGAAAGTATCAGAGAGCAGGAAGCAGTTCTTAAGTGAAATTTGTGATTCTTAACTATGGGCTCTTTGGAGTCAGGTAGTAGCAAGGTTTTAGAAATACTCCCACAATACAGTGGGAAAAGGAAGTTGAAAATTGTAACAAAAATATAAGGAACACAGCATTTGTTTTTATTCATTTTCTCAGTTGCATTGCTACAGAGCCTATTTCAGGTGCTCAGCAGCTGTGTGTGGCTAGTGGCTACTGTGCTAGAGAGTGCAGAATAAAACATTTCTATCATAGAAAGTTCTGGTGGACAGTGCTCTGGGAAAAGTGTAGAGTGTCTTCCAGAAAACTCTGAGGGAAAAAAACTGTGATAAACTAAGAATCCTAAATTGATGAAGTTATCCTTTACATTGGCAGTGCAACAAGATGGCATTTGATAGGTGTGCAGGAACTCAAAGTATATCACTCAGGTACTTTACTTGGGGGAAAAAAAAAAAAAGGACTTAAATACATCCAGCTGAGTAGTTAGCGTCTCAAAAGCATGAAAAGTCAACTTCAGCATTGTTTAACTCTCTGTATCCTGTTTCCCAGAGTAACTCAAGACTAACATATAAAAGTAGGAGAAAATCTTCATCTTTCACAGTTATTAAGAGGATGCCCTTCATAAGCCAGACTTCAGACCGTCAGAACAGTGGTTTCAACCTAGACAGTTCAACTCTAGAGCTTCCCCTCTCCTGAGAATGACAAATAAAGCCACAGGAAGTGGCAGTTTTTAAAGACATTAATCCATTGAAACCACGTTTGCTGAAATCACTAAAAAGTCTCCAAGTTACCCAGTTTCATTCTCAGCCCTCCCTTTACTTGATATTTAAGAGCCTTTGGATACAATTCATCACTGCCTCCTTTTAAAAACACGGTCTTTGCCTAGCTTCCAGAAAATTTCTTCCTGCTCACCAGTAGTTCCTGTGCAGTCTCCTTTTCTGCCTGGTCTCAAAGCTCAATCCTTAGCCCAGACCTCTGGCTTTCTTTATCTATGCTTATTCACTAGGAAATCACATTTAAGTGTCATGTGACTTTAAATGTCTTTTCTGAGCTGATGGTGCCCTAACTATATCTCCTTTTCCCTAATCTGCTTTCAGATCAATCTAGCTGTCTATGTAGAAAACACAAACACAGTTTCTTTTACAACACGCTTTTGATACATATTAATATGTGAGTTTTTCGCTGTACATCAAGCAATCAGTTTTGCAGCAGACACCTGCTGGGTCCCCTCCAATTCAGTTCCAGCACTGTCTGGAAGTAGCATCAGATTGCACAGGTTGAAGGGGCTTAGTCCCACAAGACTGCCCTCCACTTTTTCCAGTGCCAGTTGGAAGCCGCAGGTTAACTGTACTTCTGACCAGTCTTGGGTATGTCTTGGTCAGTGACGTAAAAATGGACTTAAACAGTTGTATTCCCTGTTCAGATGCTGTTAAATACTTCAGTTAAGATAAATATCTGCCTATTAATGATACTAGGTGCATTCAGCCACATAAGTACCTGGACATTATTCTTGGCTTTCATCTGTAGCTGTCTACACTTTATCAATTATCAAGCCTTGTTTTACGTACTTTGGAAATGTATTTTAAAATTTGTTCACTTCTGACCCCTCTTTGGCCTCTGTTCTTTAATTTCTTCATTTGTTAAATGAGTGTATTGATACAGCCAACTTAATAGGTTTGTTGTGAGGATTAAATACCTAACATACAGTATGTAAATTTCACTTATTTTTATTTTTGAGACAGGGTCTCACTTTGTCACCCAGGCTGGAATGTGGTGTGGTGCGATCTTCGCTTACTGCAGCCTCAGCCTCCTTGGCTCAAGTCATCCTCCGATCTCAGCCCCCCAGGTAGCTGAGACTGCAGGTGTGTGCCACCACGCCAGGCTAATATTTTCTATTTTTTGTAGAGATGGGGGTTCACCATGTTGCCCAGGCTGGTCTTGAACTGCTGAGCTCAAATGATCCTCCTGCCTTGGCCTCCCAAAATGCTGGGATTATAGGTGTGAGCCACCATGTTGGCTTGTTACGTAAATGTTAAATGTTGCTGTCTAATGATACAATATTTTACTGTTACTGGCTCAGGTCACTATCATTGCTTAACTGGGATTTCTGGAGTAACTCCAGATTGGTCTCCAGTTTTCCCTTTGCTTAGGTTCCTCCCAGTTGGCAAGTCTCCTTCACTTCAGTTTCAGCAATCTAAGGTGCATGTCTAATTGGATTACTCTTACTTAAAATTCCCATTTGGGCTCCTTTTTGACATTGGAATAAAGTCTGTCAAATTGTTTTGTAACATACCTTAAAGACCTTAGCCATTTTCTCTAAATATTCTGCCCCTTTGTTTTCAGTTTGTGGGTGAACTGGAAATATTTTGTCAGGGAACAAACTGTTGGCTGTGACTCTACCAAGACTATAGACAGACAGTGAAGTGCTTTTGATTCTTACAGCTTGGCCATAATAGTCACAATTTGTGAAGATTTTGGGGAGATATTAATAGCTAGGTACCCATTCTAATTATAAACCTTAATCAGGCATACATAGATGCAGGAGTTTTATGCTGTGCTACTTGTTTGTATAATCTCCTTGAGAAACTATTTACACTGTGTATAATAAGGCCACTGAATGATGTGGCTTGCTTTGTGAAGTTAATTATTAGCCAGTTAAAAGTTGGGGAACATCTAATGAAGATGATAATTAACTTTAAGGTCTAGAATGCTCAGTTTAGATCTCTTCTTTCTTATATAACAGTTATATACCAAGGTTTATTGTCTGTTTAAAAAAGCACACCTGTAGGCTAAATGTATTAGCAGCTGTTTATCTTTCTGTTCTTTGTTGCAGTAGGTTATGTTTCCATTCCATTTTATCCAGACAGGATAACAGATTATCCAGGAACAAGTTACAAAGAAGGGAAACTGGTTCCAGGACACATCTCTGGAAGTTACCTTGTGGACCTTGATGTTCATGGCAGCATTACAATGCAGGTTCTGTCTGAGCATCAAGGTTAGCACAGCACATGTTCGTGTTCACTGTCAGAGGCTAAAGGAAGGTTATCATAAAGGCCAGTAGCACTTTATGCCATGCACATTTCTCCATAGTCTGGTTGTTGGAAATCATGGCAAAGTCATGGTGATATTTTGGCCAAGAGACACAGGAGTACAGAATCCTATCCTTGACCAACCATACTTCTCCCTGAGGCCTCTGGGAGTGTACATGCAGACGGCAGCAAAGCAGGGCGATTTACTTGCTTGGTCTTTAGCTTCAGACTCTAGTGAGCTCAGTGGGACCATTTGGAGAACTTTTTTACCTAGGCTAGATAGACTGGAATAGGCTGGAAACAGTGAAGATTCACTTCTGCCTTCTGTTACAAAGCCTAAAGGCGAGCAAGCTGCAGCTTACCAGTGTGCTCACCGTGTACCCCTTTTATTTAGGTTCATTCATGCGGGGTTCACTTCTTTGTGCTTATTGTTTGTTTAACCTTCAAAGCAACTGTGTGAGTGAGATATGTAAAGGTGAGGAAACTGAGTCTTTAAGAGGCCAGGTTACTTTCTTAGGGTCATACAGGCAGTGGGGGAGGTGCGGATTTGAGGCTCTGACTGTAGGCCATTTCTTTTCAGATGTGACCCTGAGAATGTGTTAGAGGCGTGCTATGATCCCTCAGCCCTTGGCAGTGGGTACCTGAGTGGGGTCTTAGTTGACCAGAGTGCCTGGGCAGACAAGAGCAGCTCCATCGTCCCATTATAGTGTGTTATGTAAACATTAAATGCGGCGTGCGCCCTGACATGAGGAAAGTAGAAGCTCACTGGCCTGCTGAACTCAATCAGCGAGAGGGAGCATTTGCCCCTCCTCTTCTACTGCTGCCCTCCCTTCGGCCTCAGGTCACAGGAATAAGATAGTTAATCCCAAGTGGGGAAACAGCGTTTGAAGAGTATTGAAGGGAGGGAAAGGTTGGAACCTGCTTCAGTTGGGAACAGGTGAACAGGTCAAGCCTTATTCACTTCTGAGGAGGAAGGGATGCCTAAAGGACAAACCGAACTTGCTCTTCAGGGTGTTAAAATAAAACGTTCTTAAATCTTGAACATCACACATTTCCGGGAGGAGTATCCTGCCCTTTGGGAAAAATAGCAAGAACTTCGAGCTCCCTCTAGAGGCCAGCAGTGATAAAAGAGCGTCATGTTAGGGAAATCATTGTACCTGAAGCTAAGCTACCTTTCAGCAGGAAACTATCATTTTATATATACAGTAAAATGTTTTCTTATATTGGAAATAAATTGGTGCCTCTGAAAAGAAATTTGGGTTAATCATATTCTAATTAGGTGGGGGGGTCAATTGTAAAGTTCATTTACTGTGTAGAAATATAGCTGAGAAGATCATGAAAATGGATCATGTGTCCTAACAAAATAGTATATTATAAGCGTTGGAACAAACCAGATCAAAACAAGAATCTGATTTCTGTGCTGTTTTGTGCCGGAATGTTTTGGCAGTGGACCCTTGAATTGAACAGAGATAAAGGTGATCGACAATACCGGCTGTGTTCCCACCCAGTCCTCCCCCTCATCTGAACAAAACCAGTGAGTACCAGAAGAGTAATATTAGGAAATGCAAGATGCAGGCATATGTTCAAACTTCTGAGTAAGCTAACATATACAGTTTCTTAACTTTTAGAGTCTCTTGTTACCAAATGATTCATCTATTCCAGGATAGACATTTTAGTCATAACCACAGATGTCAAGGAGTTAGTTATGGGTTTAACCCTTTACTGTATTTAGTCTTTTTGTTCTTAATATATTATAAAAGTTGCGTTCCCACCAGGAATATGTGAGAGTAATTGCTTAATACCTGCATTAAGTATTGCCTCTTTTTAAAAAAAATCTTAATTATGGGAATGGTGTGTAGTGGCATATCATATTTCTACCTTGTAGAAATCCATCTATTATCAAAGTTTCCATGGTTATTTTTATGCAAATGGCTGTCACATATTTGTTAACCTGGTTTCCCTTTCTGGTAAGCCATAATTCCGAATGTTTTATTTAGTAAAATTAGGATCAGATGTGCTTTGTAACTTTTTTAAAACTCTGTGGTACATTGTGGACCATATTCTTAGAGATCTGTTATTTTTTTTGTACTGGCATGTGCAAGTACACATAGCTGGACAGCAGAGGAATATTTACTAGAATAATAATGATTCCCTCAGAAGTGGGGCTAAGAGTGATGATTATCCTTTTTCTACAAAGTAGTTTATTTGTCAGATTAAAGAGTGAAGTTAATTTTAATTAAGGACCTATGTTATGATAATCTCATTACTGCAAGTAATCTTTAAAAATCATATTGCATATAAACACATCTGATACACAATTTGCAATTTGCATAAATCTGCTAACTGTTCCGGTGGTGGGATTTCAGGGTTTCTTAACACTTTGCTTTTTACGAGTTGGTTAATTTATAGTGATCACTGTATCATTTTTTATGAACACAGTACTCTTAAATACTTACATATTTAGATTGCTGTAAAACTTTTTAAGTACCTTTGTTGCAGTACTGATTTTAAAGTTATTAATTGATTGATTTAAGCATTGGCTATTAATCTTTAGCCATTTTATCATGGTTAGAGAATATGGGCTTTATAATTTGATTTCTTGGAGTTCCTCTGTACATCAATGTATGTATTTAATTGCATACCTTTTTAGAAGAAATAAATACTTTTAATTTGGTATAATTTTTCTGTGTGTCTATTTGTCAGTTATATTTTTTAGGCGTCTATCCCTCTCCCTCCCAAATCCCATCCCTTTACCTACCCTGTCTTCTACTACATTTTCATCAACTCCTTATTCCTAGTAACCCTGATAATTGTAAAGTTAAAATCTGTATTGGGCATAAAAATTTATGACTGTTACATCTTCACCATACCTTTTATCTCCTTACCTATCTACCTAGTATAAAACCCCTTTTTCCTATTGAATTCTTTTTAAAAAAAATTGACCAGTCATTGGGGGCATTAGCTGTATTTATTAGGTATGGGCCCAGTTGAATAGCTATTTGGCAGTTTGCAGGATAGTTTTGAACAAGAAAAATTGTTCCATGGTCTGCATAGCTTACAATATACTGCCAAATGTTCATGATACTGGAAAAAGAAACTTTATTTTCTAAGCCTAAAAACTGTTCACTTACAAAGGGTTTTTTTGGGGGTGGGGGGGTGTGGAGGCCACAACTTTAATGTATGTACAGAAGGCTACTGTGTAAATCAAGGGAAAGTTATACTTTGAAATGTTGGGATTTTTTACAAAGAATTCTTTACAACTTTGCAAAATCACATCACCACTGCAGTGGTGCTAAATGGGTTTTAAGTTGCTGGTACGATATACCCATGTGAGTCTACATTTAAAACTGAACCTTTCATGTTGAGTACTCTGCATACTTTGTCATCATGCCTTGACTACTTACATTTAGTCATCGTGTTTTCAAATAGCCCTGCCCTGCCCCTTCCCAGGACTGCATCCATACTTACATTAGAACACTTGATGTTATTCCACAGGTCAGGTCTTGGTTACTTTTTCTCCCTCTCTTTGCTTTATTTTGTTTTGATTATAGGGTAATTCTTCAAGTTCTTGATACTTTCTACTACAGTATTAAATCTGTTAGTCCTGTTCAATGTATCTTTGATTTCAAATAGTGTGTTTTTTTAAATTTTTAGTCACAATTTTGCCTTTCATCTTTTATTTCTTATGTCGATGATTGATTCTTTGTTCTTTATCGTTTTTTTTTTTTTTTTTTTTCGAGACATAGTCTTACTCTGTTGCCCAGGCTGGAGTGCAGTGGTACAATCTCGGCTCACTGCAGCCTTCACCTTCTGGGTTCAAGTGATCCTCCCACATTCAAGCCATCCTCCCACCTCAGCCTCCTGAGTACCTGGGACTGCGGGAGTACACCACTGCACCTGGCTAATTTTTTTGTATTTTTGCTAGAGACAGGGTTTCACCACATTGACCAGGCTGCTCTTGAACTCCTGACCTCAAGTGATCCACCTGCTTTAACCTCCCAAAGTGTTATTGCAGGCGTGAGCCAGGGTGCCTGGCCCATGATTTATTCTTGATCATATGGAGCATATTTACAAAAGCTGTTTTTGGTCTGTGGCTGCTAGGACCTTAATTCTATCATTTTCGTCGCTTCTAGATCTGTTTACACTGGTTTATTTTTCTTCTGATTATGGGTTCTATTTTCCTGCTTGATTATATTCCTGGTAATTTCATATTGGAAACCAGGCAGTGTGAATTTACATCATCAAGTGTTGGATTTTGTTCTAGCACATAGTTAAGTTACTTGGGATAGATTTGATCATTTCCAAGGATCAAATGTTTGTTTTAAAACTTTGTCAGGACAAGTTTAGTCTTTAGTGTTGATTTAGCCTGATTACCAAGGTGTCATCCTCCTGAGAACTCTACCTGTTGGTGGGGGTTTCTCTCCTTTGGCTGGTGGGGACCCTAATTTTTCAGAGCCCTCATATGTCACTTCATATATGTCCAGATCAGTTTTCAGCCAGATTCTAAGTGAGCCACCCGTAGATACATTTTTTGGGGTACTTTGCTTTATGTTGTAGCTGCTTTAATTTTCTGCTCTCTGGATTCTTTGTAACTCACCATGCTGTCTTTGTCCTTCCCATCAGTAAGGAAGAGCTACTAAAGGGATCACTTTCTTTTCCTTCTCTAAGAGTTAACAGTTCTCTACCCCACACTGTCTGTTGTCCAAAAAACAGTTGTTTCATATATTATTTTCAGTTTTCTAGTCTTTCACAGCAGAATAATAAATTCAGATTATCTTAACTTCCTCATGGTCAGAAATGAGATTCATGCCATTTAATTTTTTTTGTTTTTTGTCTTTTACTTTAACCTCTTGAAAATAGTAGTAGTAAAAATTACACATTTTTATTGGGTACTTTTTCTGAATACCTTTGTTTATATAGTTTCATTGTTCTTTGTTAATCTTTGTCTTTTTACTGAAATATAACAAAAAGTAGAGGAGACTGATTACCTGGTAGAGCTTTTGGGGGAAGTCAAATGTCATTTGTAGAAAGATAAGATTTATTATAGTCAACTTGATAAGACCATTTTCTTCCAGGTGTGAACATTTAATTTTGTATTAGAATACTACACTGGCAACCCTGTTTGTTTGCAGATACTTGCTCTTTACACAAATGCAGCCCTTTGTGACAGTAATTGGAATGTAGAATTTTAAGAAATTCATGGAATTTTTGTGAACCTCATGGTTATCTTAAGATTGATGCTATTTTGTGTTGCATGAAATAGATAGATCTGGATTTTCAGAGTTGTTTATTTGCTACAGCAATGTTTAGAATGTTTTACCCTTTTAAATTATTACTGTTTCACTGTCAAGCCTAATTATATTGAGGGAAATATCAGCATCGGGTTTGTCAGCATCTGAGGAATAGAACCTAGGTCAGCTGTTTAAAGTGGCGCTTTCAGGAATCTATAAATCAGATGGTTAAAAAAAAACAGGCCAGGCACGGTGGTTCACGTCTGTAAACCTAACACTTTGGAAGGCAGAGTCGCGAGAATCTCATGAGGCCAGGAGGTCAAGAGCAGCCTGGCCAACATAGTGAAACCCTGTCTCTACTAAAAAATTAGCTGGGTGTAGTGGTGCACACCTATACTCCCAACTGGTCGGGAGGCTGAGGCATGGAGACTTGCTTCAGCCAGGGAGCCAGAGGTTGCAGTGAGCTGAGATTATGCCACTGCACTCCAGCCTGAGTGACAGAGCAAGACTCTGTCTGGGGGGAAAAAAAAGAAAAGATACAAATTGATACCAAAATACCTTTAAAAAAGGAAAAAAAAATACTTAAGCAGTTCCTCTCGGTTGTTTCCTCCCCTCCTTTATTTTTATTTTTTGAAAACACGGCTTTTGCCTGGTCAACATGGTGGAACCCCGTCTCTACTAAAGACAGAAAAATTAACTGGGCTTGGTGGTGGGTGATTGTAATCCAAGCTATTCGGGAGGCTGAGGCAGGAGAATCTCTTAAATCCAGGAGGTGGAAGTTGCTGTGAGCCAAGATCATGCCACTGCACTCCAGCCTGGGCAACAGAGCAAGACTCCATTTCAAAAAAGAGGGGGAAGGCCTATTTACATATTGACTTGGTCTTTATGTCTTGTAATTCATGCTGTAGTAGTTGTTGTTTATTTTGCCTTAGGATACTCCTTTGGTTTTTCTTAAACGTTTACTGAATCCTTTACTGATTAATGCTTCATCTGTAGGGATTGCAATGCTTTCTCTTATCAGCCATGTTAGGAGGTAGAATTTAGAATGTGTAACACCCAGTGCCTTGAATGTAGCAGATGCCGAATAAATATTTAAAAGTTTTGTTGTAGGGACAGGCAGTAACTGTAATGTGATCATTAATAAGTAGTATAAAGTTGATGTTTGGCTCTAAATATTTTACTGAACACAGACATTTTGACAGTGAAAAAGAGGCAATAAACTGCATAGTTATACATTATCCAGAGATTTATAGAATTCTGTGTTGCCACCTTATCTGTATGGTGCTAAATTTGAATCCTGGCTCTGACAGCTGATCGCTGTGTGATTTTTCTCAGGCGGGTTGATCTCTCAGGGGTTTCTCTATACCTTGAAAATGATATGCATGTTACAGTGATGTTATAAAGATTAACAGCAAATAAATGCCTACTTGGTGCAGTGTTTGGCACATTTTGGTTGTAACATCTGTATATGCTTTGACATTAGTTTGAAATGACTTTGTGTTATTTTAATGCCGGTATTCAGTTATAATATAAAGCAGTTTCACAAACATTTTCTGCAAAGGGCCAGATAGTAAATATTTTCAGTCTGTGCCGTCTATTCACCTTATAGGCATAGCTGTGTTCCAGTAAAGCATTATTTATAAAAACAGGTGGTGGACCACAGTTTTCCAACTTTGTGTTTGTTTTTTTGTTTTTTTTTTTTTTTTTTGGTTGCTATTTTCATTTGGCACCTTTGACACAATGTTGTCTTACCTATTGAGTATTTCAAATACCTTCAGCCTTATTAAAAAATTATATAGGTGGCCAGGTGCGGTGGCTGACGCCTATAATCACAGCACTTTGGGAGGCTGAGGCGGTCAAATCACCTGAGGTCAGGAGTTCGTGGCCACCTTGGCCAACATGGCGAAACCCCGTCTTTAGTAAAAATACAAAAATTAGCCAGACATGGTGGTGGGTGCCTGTAATCTCAGCTACTCAGAAGGCTGAGGCAGGAGAATTGATTGAATCCAAGAGGCAGATGATATTGTAAGCCGAGATCGGGCCACTGCAGTCCAGCCAGGGGTAACACAGCTAGACTCTGTCTCAAAAAAACAAAAACAAAATTATATAGGTAATACAGTTACAACCCTCTTTGCACTAATTTTGATTGGTTTCTTTCAAGTCATTTATTTGAGACATAATCCTCAAATGGAATTATGAAACCAAAGAGTAACTTCACAAAGTGCCTCACAACAGAAGAGCTGAGGTATTTAGAGAATGCCAAGACTAGTAATAATTTAGTCATTTGATGGATAGTGATTATTAATTATACCCATTTATATATACAATTTATTAATTTCCCCTTGCTGATTTTTATCCTGAGAGTTACATTTTTGAACCTTTGGCTGTCTGTGTCCTATTCTGTTTATTATAGTACGCAAGAAACAGAAGATAGGTGACAAGAAAGGAACAGCCTTATGAAGTAAAAATGGACCAATGACACTGTTGTCATCCCCACTACCAGCTGCTCGTCCACTCACAAAAGAAAGCAATTATTTCACCTTCTAAGAGTAAAACCTGCCTGGGTGCTGACAGTTTAGAAAGAGCGGGTGGGAAGAGTCAAGAATTTCATTCTGTATAATAAATTATAAATCCCTTGCTTTGTATTAATAGTATATAAATTTAAGAACATTGCAGTACTTTTTAAACAAAAGATTCTGTTATGCCTTTTAAATACTGTATTTTTGTTGAACAATTTGGAAATCAGTATTTTTCTAAAATTGCTGAGTTGACTTAAAGGTTAGTAGGGGAGTGGACTCATGTTCTGAAAGGAGGTCGTCCCTTTTCAGTAACTGTATTAGAATGTTCCTTTTAAGATTAATTAATACAGACTTATATCCTTGTAAAATAACATTGTAATTGGTCATAGGACAGATTATTTTCCTTTTAAAGGAGTTCTTCTTTGGCATTTTGTTGGTGGTGGTTTGTGAGGATATAACTCAACTGATATGCTGTACTAAGCCATGCATAAATTTGGTAGGATACCTCTGACAGTGATGTCAATTTTTGCTTTTAAAAAACATGATAGTTATTCTGATATCAAGAGTAGAGCATTTGCAAGTATTCATAGCTTTCATTAATTGTTTTAAAACTAGTATCCAAGGAATCTAAAATTTTATGGCACACTTATATTTTCAGCCTGCTCCTCTGGGGGCAGTCTGTATTTGTATAAGACGGTTGTGTCCCACACCTAGAGTGCATTGTTTAAAGGTGCAGAATTCTCTTAGTTCCAGCATTCTTGTGTTTGCCGTGAATGTCAATATCCACTCTGTAATGTTTTAGACCTATGCTGTCCAGTTCTGGTAGTCACTAGCTACATATGGGCATCAGAACATGAGAAGAATATTTTCTAGGGTAGATTATTTTCTGCAAACCTGGATACCAGTATTTGGCCAGCCTTGTTTGGGTATAGCATGAAATGGTCTCCTTGTTTTCAGGACTTTGCTTCCTCACTTTTTGCATGTCCTGGCATTCCTAAAAAGCAGTGATGTTTGTATGGCACACTAGGATACACAGTGTGGAGGGTGCTTACAACTAGATCTTACAGATGTGGGTGCTCTGCAGCACCAGACAAGCCCATGCTTCATTCTTGGCACGCCAGTATGCAGTGGCACATACGGCACAAAGCTGCTTCAGAGTGCTCTCCATGATTCATTCCTGAATGTTTTTCTTGGTCTATGAGCAGAATTTGAATTCATTCTCCCTTATTATTCATCATTTTAATATGTCATATTCCCAGTGAGACTTTGTAAGACCTTGGCATTTCACAACTTAGAAAACTTTCAAAGAATCACCCCTAAACTTAGAGATTTAGTGAGTAATTGTGTAGATGGTCTTTCTTCTTTTTTGTTTTAGGGACAAAGGAGGAAGAAGGAACACCATGACATAGCGATAGATTTAAATTCTGTTTCACAAACCAGGAAAATAGTTTTCCTAGTAGAAATATGGTTACATTAAATAAATGTGGTGTAAAAATCTCAACAAGGAGACCACGAATCTGCCCATCTACCTCCCCCAAATGAAATTCCTCTACACTATTCAGATGAACAGTGACTTAGTTGGCAGTTTCTAAAACTTTCTGTTTATTGGCTTTTGGCAAGATAAATAGTAACAAACACCAGTGTCTTAAGAAAATCTATAAATTGGTAATCCATTCACCCAATATGTATCTCCCTCAAGGATTTTACAGCGAGTTGATTTTGTGGTGTAAATCTTTGGTTCTTGTCCTTTCCTGATGTCTAGCCACTTGCTATTTGGGTCAGTTTTTTCTAGGATTCCTCAGCCTACCCCTGGGTGCCTCTTAAAATTCTTTATCCTTGCTACAAAACGAGTTCACTATTAAACACGTACCATATCACTTTAAATAGTTCATTATAAAATAATTGCTCCTGCCATAAGAAATGATACAATATTGGAGCAAATATCTTGTTTCTGTTAGATCTTGCAATAAAGTCTTTTTCTTCTCCCTACACACCTCTCACTTTGCTCTTCCATTCACACGTTCAGTGATTACATTATAACCAGTTGTGTGAGGCCATCTCAGTTTGGAAGATTGTACCTACTGCTTTAACACTTGATTCTTGTTCTGTCTTCTCATAATAAAATAGATATGGGCTGGGTGTTTTGGTTCGTGCCTGTTCAACGCAGGAGTATCGCTTGACTCCCAAGAGTTCGAGACCAGCCTGGGCAACATAGCAACACCCAGTATGTACAAAAATAAAAATAAATTAGTCAGGCATGGTGGTCTGCACCTGTAGTCCCAGCTACTCAGGGAGCTGACATGGGAAGATTGCTTGAACCTGGGAGGTCAAGGCTGCTGCAGTGAGGTATGCTTGCTCTACTGCACTCCAGCCTGGGCCACAAAGCAAGACCCCATCTCAAAAAATAATAAATTGGCATGGAATGTGCCTACCCCTCAGTCCCAAATCTCAGTTGTTTTACTGTAATGCTGTTCTTACTGACTTAATCACCTCTAGGTTTTCTGTGTTCAGTTCACTTAAGGAATATTAGGGTTTCTTTATTAGAAATTGAGCCCACCTAGGTGTGGTGGCGCTTCCTTGTAATCCCAGCAATTTGGAAGACTGAGGTGGGAGGATCACTGGCGGCCACGAGCTTGAGACCAGCCTGGGCAACATAGTGAGAGCCTGTCTCTACAAAATTTTTATTTTATTTTATTTTATTTTTTACTGGTAATAGAATTTATTCAAATGTGCCTTAATATAGGCGCTGGGGCTTGCCCGTGGTGCTCTTGATATATAAGGCCCGGACATTCTGCCAGTTTTTCTTGAGCAGTGACACCAAGAAATTGACAGCCAGGTGAATGTTATACACAAGCTCATCGTCTGTCATCTTCACGTGACCAACACGTGAAAATTATCCAGGCATGGTGGTGCATGCCTATAGCACCAGATATTCAAGAGACTGAGATGGGAGGATCCCTTGAGCCCAGGAGTTTGGCATGGTCGCACCACTGCACTCCAGCCTGGTCAGAGGGTTTTTTGTTTTTTTTGTGTGTGTTTTTTGAGACAGTCTTTTTTTTTGAGACAGTCTTTAAAAAAAAAAAGCCCATCCTACACCAAACCTGTCCATCTAACTTTACTGCTTAGCAGAGAGCACAGTCAGACGAATTATGCCATGATCATTGATGTATCCCTTACTAAGTGTAAACTGTAACAGCTCATCTACCTAACGAGGAGTTGTAATTAATTTAGGTGAATGGAATGACTTGGAACTGCGAAAGAGAAAATAAGTAACGGGCACCTCAGCCCATTATTCCACTGAGTTGAACAGGAGATTGAGTCTGGTATTGGTTTCAGATGTGAGCGTTTCACCACGCTGAGAGCATATTCTAGAGTTCAAAGATAGGTATTTTTGTTGCAGCGTGACTTTGTATTAACTAGTTCATTTGGTGGTTAGGCAAAAAAGCAAATTATCAATCCTGTAAGGAATATTGTCTGAGTTGGACTTAGGAGAAAGAATTTGTGTCTTCACAGTGATGTCTGTGTGAGGGATTTGAATTTAAAGATAATTTTGACTGTTATGTTTACCTTGTTATTTGATTTTAGAGCCTAACCTTCAAATAAAATTTGACAATTTTTTTTCTCTGCTACTCTTTGCTCCTACTTCTCTCCCCAGTAATGGTCTAATGTGCTTCAAGCGTGGGGACTTTGTATGTTTTTAATCCTTTATTCACTGCAGAAGTCAGTAGTACAGTACAGAACTCCTAATCAAACGACTTCTCAGTACTTAGTGTTTGACTTTCCATGGTTGCCCAGTATATTAAGTTGTATGCCTTTTGTGTTACTTATGTAAGCAGTGAACACATCAAGTTTATTTTTTCCTTCTGGTAACCACTGTGGTGTAGCCAGGATTTTTTTTTTAAACCTGGCAGTGAGGTGTTGTCCGAACAGTCTGAGATAATGTGCACATTTTTATGAGCACTTAAATATATGCTGTTTTGTGGGAGAGCTTGTGTAACTTTCGGTAAATTCTGATGGAGTTCAAAAAGATTAAATGCCTTGGACATAGACGATGGAGGAGGCAAATAAATCTTTTCAAAATCTAGACTTTAAAAAATTGCTAAAAGAAAATTATGAAATGCAGTGCTGATAGGTAAATTTAAGTTTCTATATCGTCAGATTCTTAAATTCTTAACAGTGAGCTACTGTACACCAGAAGAAGGCTGTTGTCTTACAAAGCTGACATTTAAAATGCATGTTGATGGGGCTTTTCTAATTCAGCTTAATACTTTATAGTGAAGAACTTGTTAATAACACAGTGATGAATTGTACAGTGTACTTGCTCTATCTGATGCCCATTTCTGTAATTTAGAATTTTTTCCTTAAGAAAAGGGCTCTGGTGTGAAAAAAAAAAACAAGAAAAAACCTGGCAGTTTGCTTTGGTTGTGACTGTGCAGTCATCACTGAGCTGGTAGAATCCAGGTGTCATGACTGGTTCTAGTGGCCCTGCGGTGTAGGGAGCTGGAGGAGCCGTGTGCATTGAAGACACATGGCGCAAAGCATTTCTGGTATGAAAAATTGCAATCTATTTGCAGACATTTGCTTGAAGCTGTGATTTGAATTTATGATGTAAAATTCCATCTGAAAGTATTTTTACGTTTAAAATCCCCCCCCCCGGGTTAATAATATGTGCCTTTATTATAGGTGATTATTTGTGTTTACATAAACAAGCTTATCAAATGTATATAAGTAAATAGCAAGATAATGTTTAAGGATACTATCAGATGTTTCACAAATTGTTGATTTCCTTGTATTCACAAATTTAGTGAAATATTAATAAACTAATATTTGTTGTATTCTCTGTTAAAATAGTTTCATACTGTTTTATTCTGAGGATAATTTTTGTTAGTGGATCAAAATATTTATGAAAGAACTTTAGATTCACATTATTTCTGATGGGTGGTTGATGTACTTCAGAGATATACTTCATAGACTTGGAATGTTTAGGAAGAACATGCTAAGTTCTGAAACTAGTGAGTTGGGAAAGAAAAACTAATGTCTTTTTTTGTTTTGTCTTAATTATACAGCAGATATAATTTCTACAGTAGAATTTAATCATTCTGGAGAATTACTAGCAACAGGAGATAAGGGTGGTAGAGTCGTCATCTTTCAACAGGAGCAGGAGGTAAGTGTTTAAAGTTTAATATATAAATTTCAGTTTGATATTAGGACTAGAGCTTGTGTTGCACTGGAGAATCTCATCAGAGGATGTTGGAATTTTTAAAGAAGTGTGTTATTGAATACAATGTCCAGTATATAGACAGCTCTGGTTCTCTTAGCTTTGTATGTGTGCATGTGTGTACATGTGCGTTATGTTGTTTTGGTTTAAAAAATAACGCTAATTGTAAAAAGATTAGAGAAGGGAGTGGAAAGTGGTGGAATAATCCAAGATTTTAATGGTTTTGAAGCCTTGGCCCTTCGTTATAATTTTTCTCTTAAAAACTCTGTAAAGCAAAGCTGCTTTGACTTCTTCTCAATGCTTGGTTTGCTTTGTACAATTGAGGGGTGAGAGGCTAGTTTAAACAAAAAACAGCTCAATTATTTTGATGTCATTTCACAGTAATACTGTTACGGTGATTCAGATATAAAGGTTTAAATGACGATTGCATGTACATGCATGTAAAGCAACTTAAAAGTGCAGTGCTGGCTTTTTGATGAAAGAGAAACAGAATCTGTAATTAAAGTGGGCTTTTGTTTTTTTCTTACGACTTAGGCACACTTCTAAATTTAATTGACCAGATTTCTCACTAAAATTTTTTTGCTAAACAAAATTTGTCACACTCGGTTTTTGCTTATTCATTCTCTCTCCTTCCATTGGTAGATCAGAGTTTAACCATTAAAATCAGTTGTTTTGAAACATTCTGCCCCTATTTATAATATATTTAAAAAGAGTTTAAAGTAATGTGGATAAATGGCAGGGTTTTACCTGTCTAAATCATAACACAGAGTTAGGTTTTAAAGGATTGTGAAATTCCTTAAATAAGCAAAGAATCTAGTAATAATACTACTACTTTGCACTTCTATAGCGCCTTTGACCTGAGGATCTCAAAGTGCTTTACAAACACTAATGAATTAATCCTCACAACACCCCAGTGAGGTAGGTAATTTAATTTTAAAAGAAATGATTAATAGTGTCTGATTAGAAGATGCACAAACACTAAATATGTCTCCTTTTATTTATTTTTTTGTTGGAAGAAAATATGAGAATAACACTCAAGCTTTGCTTGACAAAGAATGGTCTCGTGGGAAGGGGGGCTAAATCAGTTTTCCATTTTTAAGTAGGCAAAAACTTGATCATAAGAATCTTAACATACTTAGAGTTCACATGGAACCTTACAATTTCCCTTTATTTAGTAATGGGGAAGTCAGTAGATCACTATATTACTTACTGGCAGAACTAACAAGCAGAAACCAGAACTTCTGACATGTTTTTCAGTATTTGCTGTTTTTCATGCCAGATAACCAAAATGTGAATGTTTTTATCTAGAGTTTAGAGCAGATCTTCCCATAGAACAAATGTTCTCTGCCCTTGTATTTTTTTTTTACTGAAAGTTAATGACTCTCTACAGTTTACTTTTATTATAAAGTGTTTGAGAAGAACTTGTAAAAATTGATTTTGCTCTAGACTTAACATTCTGAGGGTTTCAGAAAGTCTTCATTTTTAATGAGGGCATTGTCTCATTGTCAATTCTATTATACAGGTTTGTCAATTAAAAGCTAAGTTGGAATACTTTACCTGAGAATGAAGCCATTTTCATCTTCTGTGGTGGTTTATTATCCACATCAAAATCAGGTGTGGAAAAAATGGCTGGAAATTTTTTTTAATTGGGGGAAATGTTTGCTTTATGGGTTTAGTAATGTAGTCAGAGTGTTAGTATTTAGTATTTTTCTAAAGGCTGTTAGTAATACATGAATTTGGAATTAAAGGTCTAACATGTAGTTACTGAAATTGCTCAAACATTTTACTTGTATTAGAAAATGTGACAAAATTATTTTAGAGTAATCATTTCCCACGATTCTTTTCTGAAATCCCACTGAAGATTCTAAAGTGCTAGTATTTTAAATACATACTCTTGTAAGAGACAAGCAGAATAACTTTTTGAGAGGGGTCACTGATGCGAAAAATAGGACTTCCTTTTCATGTGTCTCATTCTTCTTAACCATACTTAAGAATTCAAGACAGAGAGTTTTGTAGAAACTCAGATTAGTAACATGTCTTTTGAGAATTACTTAGTTGTGTAATATCAGTATGTTTGTAAGTGATAGATTAATTAGAGAGATGATGGCGATTGACTCTTTACTCCTGAAACTTGATCTTGTTACTATTAATTTGGTGTATTTTGCCTCATTAATTTTCTACATTTTAAAGCCCTGTCTTATATTAGAGCTTCTAATGTAATACTGTCTTCGGGATCTTGTCATTGATCATAAATACGTGTACTTTACAACCTTAGAGGCACCATTGTTTGAGTACCTAATGTAAGTGGAAAGTGAAAAGAAATCATCTTTTCCTAATTTGTAGATAAAATCCCAGAAAAAAAAAATTTAACAAGGTTCTATTGCTTCATTTAGTAGCAAAACTCAGATTAGGATATGAGTCTCTGATTTTTAGCTTAGTTATTATGTCTTCATCCCAGAGTACACTGGTACCTTTGTTTCTTAGACTCTGATAATGGTGCTAGCCTTGTTAGCAGAGTACACTGGCATTTGATCTATTGTGGCTTCATTCTCTTACCTAGTGGCAGGGTTCTTTCCTAAATTTAACTTAACTGGAGACCAAAATGTCTCCACCCACTCATTTTTATTGTCTTTACTTGGAAGAAGAAAAGATCATATAACAGCAACAGAGAACTTGGCACATCAGACTTTGCCACCTGTAACCCCTCGTGTCTCACTCATTTATTTTACCCTTCAGAAATGGTGAGTCTCCTTCCTGTGTTCCTGGCTGGTATCTGTGTCCTCTTGCTGCCTGTCCATTTATTCTCCAGTCATCACATAAACTGAGTAGTCGTTCAGAGGCTCTTCGTTTGGTTTGGGTATATTTCAGACTGATAATTGTTTAATATTTTTAGCTGTCATTTAATAGCTTTTTTTATAACTAGCATATTTGTATAGGTGTTCTGCTACACAGAATCTTTGTTGTAGAATCAGCACACCTAAAGTAATGGGCACAAAAGTAAAGTGATTTCTTTGATGTAATCACAGCCAATCACGTGGTCAGTAAGAGTCCAAAATTCTGATAACGAATCCAGTGTTCTTTATAGCATGACCTGCTATAAGTGACCCTTGTTATTGTTACAGCTTCTAGTAGCTTATGACAGCAAAGTAAATGCTAGGGTGTACTCTTTTTGTTAATGAAAATATTAATACAGGGCTTTTATGGGAGGAGTCCAGTCAGCTGTTACAATAAAGTGGATGGTGATGTTCTCCTGTTTTTAGGGATTTTTATTGTTTCCATAGGTGCTGAAATCAGGTGATCAGCAGTTGTCAAAATAGCTGGTTTCTTAACTGACATTAGTTTTGCTCAGATCTTCAGTTCCTGTGCTATACCCTGTAACGTAGTGTGGGCACATGGGGCGGGTTTAAAGGACAGCTAAGGTGTAAGGTGACAAGGGAGGTTGTACCTCTTTCCACTTCTTTTTATAAAATCTTTCTAGAGTGGTATGGGGCCTTTTGATTTTTGTTTTCTAGAGCTGCTGGTAACTTTCTTGGATTTCATTCCCTCTGGCTTTTTTTATTCTTAATGTGGTATTCCCAAAACTCTTTAACCGGATACAGAAGAAGCCTTAAAAAGCATGCTTTTCACAAAAGATGGATAGTATTGTTAATAGGATAGTATCTCTTTCTAAATTATATGGGGCTCAAAATCAACAAGTCTAACAGAATTTAATATAATTTATACAAAGGGATTGACTTAGTATGTTGTTTATTTAATTGAAGAAACATAATTTACTGTTTTAGATGATGTGGCAGCATTTACTTGATCTGCTGCTTACTGTGTGCCAATCAGATGTAGGCTGTACAGACAGAAGAAAATATGGTGGAGAGTCTTGATAACTAAGGGTTCATGTGGAAGAAGATACTCGTTTATTTTGTTCACAGAAGTAAATACACATAAGCTAGATGCTTATTTGTAAGCAATACAGCAAGAAGAATGCATGAGAAGCTAAAAATAAAAAAATGCCCGTAGAGTTTTTTCCAAATCAGTTTCTATCTATAAAATAAGTTCTTTTTCCCTAGGTTTTAACTGTCTTTATAAAGTATAAATTAAACAGTCTTTAGTTTTCGGAGTGTAAGATGTTTGCATGCATTTAAAATGCAGATTTCTGGGTTGGGTGCTGTGGCTGAAGAGCCTGTAATCCCAGTACTTTGGGAGGCTGAGATAGGTGGATCACTTGAGGCCAGGCTGGCCGATATGGTGGAAACCCTGTCTCTAATAAAAATACAAAAATTAGCTGAGCGTGGTGGTACATGCCTGTAATTCTAGCTATGTAGCTGAAGCATGAGAATTGCTTGAATCCAGGAGGCACAGGTTGCAGTGAGCCGCCATGGTCCCTTTGCACTCCAGACTAGGGGACAGAGTGAGACTCTGTCTCAAAAAATAACAATAATAAAATTTAAAAATGCAGGTTTCTATCCTGCTACTTATGATTACTGAATCAGAATACACGTGTGTGGTGCATTCATAGAATGTAAGAACTAAAATTTGTAGGGTTTTGTAGGGGTTCTTAACTTTTTTTGCTTCATGGATTCCTTCGATAGCCTGGCAAATCCTGTAGATTTCTCAGAATGTTGGTTTTTTTTTTTTGGAGATGGTGTCTCTGTCGCCCAGGCTGGAGTGCAGTGGCATGAGTTTGGCTCACTGCAGCCTCTGCCTCCCAGGTTGAAGCAATTCTACTAGCTAGGATTATAGGCACATGCCACCACGCCCAGCTAATTTCTGTGTTTTTAATGGAGATGGGGTTTCACCATGTTGGCAAGGATGGTCTCCATCCATCTCCTGACCTCATGATCTACCTGCCTCGGCCTCCCAAAGTGCTGGGATTACAGGCATGAGCCACTGTGCCAGGCCAGAATGTTTTAATTACATAAAATATTTAAAATTATGAAGGTTGAAATATTTTATCAAAATAATCATAATTGAGTAATGTGTTTTAAGTGGATAACAACTGGATTATGATATTAAAATGTCATTTCTGTGTGACAAAGTCACAAGAATTCCGAAGACTGTGTGCAGTTTGTTACCTGTGTCCATATTCAAAAGAAATGCTGAAATCTAGCTGGAGATTAGTGAAAATAAATGTGTACATTTTCTCCTGATCCAGTTTACAAAATCCCTGGGTTCGATCAGTGGACTCTTCTGGGTTGGATAATCCATGAGCCCTCAATTTATAAACCCTGGTAGTGCAGTCTCTTTTTGCCAGCTGGGGGCCCAGGTACCAGATTACCCATCCAAAGCCATGTAGTTACAAGTAAGTGATTTCCTGCTGCAGAAGACACACATCCTGACTTCCACCCCATGGCTTTGCCCACTCTGACCTGGATTATAGTAGCAGCAGTTTATGTGCCAGGCCCTCTGCCAAGATCCCTAAATCTTAATCTTCACAGCAAAATAACAAAGATATGTATATGATTACTGTATCTTGATGTATTAAAAATTTATAAATAAAGTGAGACTTAGGATAAGTAACATTTCCATGATCACGCTGCTAGGTAAGTGGGTAAAAGCTAATTCTGTATAAATTTAGATGAGTATTCACAATGCTGGCTGTTGACTTAAAAATGAAAAAAACTTTAATCCTGTTTGATATAATGACACTAATTGTTAAAAATCACACAGGAAAATCAGTTTCATTACTTTATACCTAATGAGGAAAGTACGTGATCCTTAGACTTCTTAGCATGAGCTATTATTAATGAGTAATCTCTTTTCTGTCATGTTGTTAGAGGGGAAAATGGACTGAGAGTTGAACAGCCTTGGTTCTAGTCCTGGTATTCGCTCATGCGTTTGCCCAGTCATCTCTTGTTCATCCTTCTAGTGTCCAGATTTCTGTCCAGCCTGCCATCAGATTTTTGTCAGATACCTGTTAATCTTTTGGGACTCCTTAGGGTATTCCATTTTTCAGAAGCAGAATATCATGTATTGTTTTTTAAATATTTTTTAATGTTTGAAGTATCTGTTCAACAGGTACCTAATTTTACCTGTTGAGCAGAAATTTGAATTAACCATATTTCCGATACAGGTTGAGTATCCCTTTTCAGAAATGATTGGAACCAGAATTGTTTCAAATTTCAGATATTTTTGAATTTTGGAATATTCGCATGTACATAATAAGATATCTTGGGGGTGGGACCCAAGTCTAAACACAAAATTCATGTGTTTCATACACACCTTATACACATGACCTGAAGGTAATTTTATACAACATTTTAAATTGTTTGTACATGAAACACAGTTTTGACTATGACCTATCACATGAGGCCAGGTGTAGAATTTTCCACTGGTGGTGTCATGTTGAGAGTACAAAGTTTCTAATTGTGGAGCATTATGGATTTCAGATTTTTGGATTAGGTATGGTCAACCTGTTCCCAAGAAATTCTCCACTAAAAGCAATTCTAAATCTGTGAAATTAATAATGCCCACTAATTTTTAAATTTATTTACCTTTCCTTCTCCTTGTCATTCTCTCCCTAGCCTCACGCATATAAAACATTTCATTGTATTCTTATTAATAATTTCTCCCTCTTAATTTTAAATTTGTTGTGCTCAATATAGGTAATTTAGTAAATACAACCAAGTGGCAAAGAAAGGACATAGAACCCCACCAAGCAAAAGTAACCACTTTTGGTGTATTCCAAAGGCCTGACTTTCTAAAAGTCTGATTATAAATTTAGGATTGTATTTTTTTTTTTTTCCCACGTACTGTGTGGTGAATACCTTTTCATGTCATTAAATTTTCCTGTGTCACCATCTCTGTAATGACATGACATGTTTATTTGATCTGGTCTCTATTGTTAGATTCCTAGATTGTTTATTTCTGTCTCTTTTTTCAAGGTCGGGAGGTGAGCTGCCCCTTTGCAGTTACTGCGTTTTTCTCCCTTTCTAAAGAAATAAACGTAGCAATTTGGTGACTGAAAATATTTTATTGGATTTTGGTTTTACTTTACTCCTTAATACTTCCAATAATTAAAGCATTTTGTTCTGTGCCCTCTTGTTTGTTGGTATATTTATCGAATTTGGACAGGCCACATATTGTGAGAGGGCATCAGCTCTGTCTTGTGAGGCATTATGTTTTTCAGCTTTGTTGATTGGCTGCCTTTACATTTTATTTTACTTTTTGTTTTTCTGCCCATAGATTATTTCAACATTGTTTTGTTCCCTTTTAAATATATTATTTAGTTAGACTTTATTACACTTTGTGTTAAAGCGATCTTTTTCTCTTCCACCTTCCCTACGTAGCCATTCTCAGATTGCCAGACAGTCTTGCTCTGTCACCCTGGCTGGAGTGCAGTGGCGCAATTTCAGCTCACTGCAACCTCCACCTCCTGAGTTCAAGTGATCCTTATGCCTTAGTCTTCTGAATAGTTGGGATTACAGGCGTGCACTGCCATGCCTGGTTAAGTTTTGTATTTTTAGTAGAGACGGGGTTTTGCCATGCTGACCAGACCGTTCTCAAGCTCCTGGCCTCAAATTATCCACCCACCTCAGCCTCCCAAAGTGCTGTGTTTATAGGCATGAGCCACTGCACCCAGCTGGTTATTACATTATTTTTTGAATTTTTTCACATGGATTTAAAATGCACATTTATTAGATCAGTCATCTGCAGAGTTGTATCTAGACTTCACTGTATTTTAGCTTTTCAAAGTCTTGTTCAAGGATGATGAACTCTACTAGTCTTTCTGCTTTATTCCATCTTATGGTTGAGTTCTTTAGATAGTTTTGAAATGTATGAAATTGGGTTCTTTCTCAGATATCTCTCTGTACCCTTTCAAGGTAAATACTTGATCAGAACAGATATTGTTGCAGGTTTCTTAGTCTCGTTATTAAGGAAGATTTGACTTGTGCCTTTGCAAGGGGGAATATTCTAGTGAACTTCATCTATAGTCAATTTATTGGGGGTAGGGAGGACTTTATTATTAGAATGTTACCAGTGGAAAGGACATTGAAGACCGTCTGTTCCTATCTTATTTGTTATTTCTCCAACCGAGGCACAGAGAAGAGTCTGAAATCAGGCGCCTTGAATGCCAGGGCCTCATGCATTTACCTGCATCATGTTGTTTCTAAATGACAGAATTTGCATTGATTGGGCTTGATCCTTATTTGAAAGAGAAACTAATATTTGAATTTTACCCACTTACTCATTAAATTCCCAAAACTATCCTGTCCTGAGAGAATAAATTGTATTTAACACATGAATAAAACAGGATCCAGGGAATTGTTTTATTTTATGAACTTCAAAGGGAAAGAGACAAAAGTAATAAAAAGAATCTTTTTTTTTCTCTCTCTTAAATCTAACACCAGGTAGGGGTCATCTGAATCTTCTATCAGAGAAAAACCAATTCCTTAAGGGTCCAAGTTAGATTGATATTCCATTGTGAGAGATCTTGAGGTTGGAGAGCCTTGAGATCTGCCTTCATTCCTTGGTTGCTTGTATAACTGGGGAAGAATGCTAGCGTCTGAGCAAGGCACAGTTTTCGTGTGGGGTGTTCGTGTGTGTCCACATGCATGTACATGGAGGGTTTTTTTTTCCCCCATTCCTTTCAGTAATGTATAAAATGTGGAATAAATAAGCATTCCTCCTATGTAACTTTATCACTTATTCTGTAGCATTATTTAAAACAGATATTCTAGCTACTTTGATAATCTGAATGAAAGCCCATTAAGAACTTTAAGTTTTAAAGCATTATATTTTATGCATTTCCTTTAAATGTTGACTGTCTTATAGGCAAAGAATAATGCTGCTTGGTTTGACTTTCTAATTGTTTGCAACCAGGTATCTCTCCCACTATATTGTTTTTTTTGAATAGGAAATTGTGACTGATATGCTTCCAAATGTACTTAGTATATAATATATAATAGGCACTCAGGGAATGAGTATTAACTTAACTGAATATAATATAATAAGTCCTTGCAAAATCTTAAAATACTCCAGGATCATCATTATCGTTAGTTTAGAGAAAGTTTTGAGATTTCTTTTTTGTTTTCAGCTTAGTTCCTTGAATGACTTGTATTTTGCTTTATTCTAGAAAGTTCCCTGTGTTGATAGCAGTTATCAGATATCGTTTAATTTTGTTTTGTACCATTTCTTACACTATCCCTGAATGGTGAATGGCCATTTCACAAAACACTGACTCTTTTAAAATACTTTTATACTACTATGAAATATAAAACAAATGATTGTCTACACCACGTAGATGAAAGAAACATTAATAAATAGTAAGTTTTAGTAGTGTTCTATTTGGAGGCTTTAAAAATTCGTTTATTTTCTATTATGTGAGATAAAAATATTTTCTAAAATTTTTAATTTTTTTTCACGGAGCAAAGTTAATATTTCCTATGTTTTTGCAGAGTTTCATTTTTATTCGTTTTCATAAATAAAAATATTTTCTAAAATTTTTAATGCTTTTTTCACAGAGCAAAGTAAATACTTTCTACATTTTTGCAGTTTCATTTATATGAGATAAAAATAAAATATTTAATATTTTCTAAAATTTTTAAATTTTTTTTTATGGAGCAAAGTGAATGTTTCTTACATTTTTGCACATTGAGCATTCCTAACCCAAAATCGAAAGTATTCCAAAATTGGAGACTTACTGAGTGCTGATTTGATAACCACAAGTGGAAACTTTCCCTAGACTCATGTGATGGATCACAGTCAAAACTTTGTTTCATGCATAAAATTATTTAAAATGCTGTATAAAATTACCTTCAGGATATATGTATAAGGCATATATGAAACAAACAACTGAATTTCTTGTTTAGACTTGGGTCCCCTCCCCAAAATGTATCATATATATGTAAGTATTCCAAAATAATGGGAAAAAAATGTGAAGTCAGAAACATGTCTGGTCCTAAGCATCTTGAATAAGGGATACTCAGCCTGTAAAAACACAATGGAATTATTTATTTTAGAAGTAGCAGTTGCAAAATGTGAAATTCTTTCAGATGTTGCCTTTAACTCTTGGACTGTACTTACTATGTTTATTGTGGAAAATACGAAAAATGTGTATTGTTTCTACAAAGAATATAACCAAAATCATCTCATAACAGGAATAAAGATTGTGTGTGTGTGTGTGTGTTGTTTTCTCAGGGACTTTTCTTTTACAGAGTGAGAGACTCATGTTGTACATATCACTTCGTAATGTTTAGTTTTATGTACTGTCAGTGTTTTCTCAGGTTGAAATATTGCCTCCCAGTCAGGGAGATGAAGAGACTGTTGGAACCATTGAGTAGAAAGGGGTGCTTGAATAGCTGGGAAGAATATATCCCATCCCAATTTAGGTGACAAGGTTCAATAAACTTGTGACTTGTGGGATCAGCTTGTACTTCTACCAGTAGTATGTGACTTTGTCTTTCTGTCGCTTAAACAGTGATCATTATCACATTTTTTATTTTTTGGTCATTTAAGGGGAAATATTGCTTAGTTTTGGTGGGTGGGTGGATGTGTGTGTATATATGTGTTTTGTTTTCTCGGGGATTTGGGTTTTACAGAATGAGACTCATGTTGTACCTATCACTTTGTAATGTTTAGTTTTATCTACTGTCAGTGTTATCTCAGGTTGAAATAGTGCTCCCCAGTTAGGGAGATGAAGAGACTGTTGGAACCATTGATTACGGGTACTTCTACCTTTTTGGCTCTTGAGAATAATGCTGTAAAGGGCATGGCTGTACAAACACCTCTGAGGTCCCATTTTCAGATCTTTGGGATAAAATCCAGAAGTGTGATTGCTGGATCATATGGTAGTTCTATTTTTTAGCGTTTTTGTGGACTCTCCACATTGTTTTCCATAGTGGCTGTGTGGTATGTATTTTAAAATATTTAAATAGACACAGAAAAGTACATAAAACACTAGCAGATTATTACTTAGCAACAATTTAAGTCAAGAAATAGAACTTCCCACCCTTCCAAAAACCCTTCTCTTTTCCCTTCCTCTCCTTTATGTCTGCCTTCTCACACTTATTTTGCCCTGTAGTTTTAGAACTTTGAGTAAATGAAATCCGCAGTTTATCCATTATGAGTAATGCTGCCATGAACATTCTTACTCATGTTTTTTGCTGCACACTCATGAATAGAATTATTGTGCCATAGGGTAGGCATTCACTGTTAGCAGACAGCACAGTAAAAAGTGGTTCTGCTAATTGTATTCTTGTGAACAGTATATAAATTTTATGGATGTTCTATGTCTGTGTCAGTGATTTGTGTTGTATTATCGGTCTTTCAAAATTTAACACTTTGTGGGTATGATTAAGTTTATACTTATTTTCTCTTTCCTTTTTTCTTTTTTGAGATGAAGTCTTGCTTTGTCACTTAAGCTGGAGTGCAGTGGCACAATCTCAACTCACTGTAACCTTTGCCTCCCAGGTTCAAGCAATTCTCCTGCCTCAGCCTCCAAATAGCTGGGATTACAGGCATGCACCACCATGCCCAACTAATTTTTGTATTTTTAGTAGAGACAGGGTTTCACCTTGTTGGCCAGGCTGGTCTTAAACTCCCGACCTCAGGTGATCCACCCACCTCGGCCTCCCAAGGTGCTGGGATTACAAGTGTGAGCCACCACACCCAGCCTTGTACTTACTTTCTCGATTCGCATTGAGATTGTGGTGTTGTGTTGCTTAGAGATAGGGTGTTTCTGTGTTGCCCAAGCTGGGGTGTGCAGTGGTGCAATGACAGGTCACTGCAGCCTCAAACTACTGGATGCAAGTGATCCTCCCACTTCAGCCTCCCCAGTAGCTGAGACTACAGACATGCATTACCACACTTGAATAATTTTTTTTTTTTTTCTTTTTCTTTTTGGTAGAGATGGTCTCACTCTGTTGCTGATCTTGAACTCCTGGCCTCAAGCAGTCCTCTGCCTTGGCCTCCCAGAGTGTTTGATTACAGGCGTGAGCCATCACCCCTGGCCAGAGCATCTTTTTATATGTTTATTGACTATTTGGATGCTTTCTTTTGGAAGTGACTTTAGAAATCTCTTAAAATTTTCTACTGGATTGTACATCATTTTTCTTACTGATTTGTAGACTTTCTTTACACTTTCTGCAGATGAACTCTTACTCCGTTACATTTGTTGGAGGAGCCAGTGGCAGTGGCTCACGTGTGTAATCCTAGCACTTCGGGAGACTGAATTGGAAGGATTACTTGAGCCCAGGAAATTGAGACCAGCCTGGGCAATATAGCAAGACCCCATCTGTTTTAAAAAATATCCACACATTTGTTAGAAGTATTTTTCATTCTGTAATTTGCCTTTTCATTGTCTGACTAGTGTAGTTATAAATAGAGATTGTTAATGTAATACAATTGATCAGTATTTTTCTAAGCACTACTGCTTTTCTTTCCCAAGATCCAGGAAGATAGCCTCATTATGTTTTAGAACTGGATGAGTCGTACTGTAGCCACTAGATCCGTGTGGCTATTTAAATTAATGGGGAGTTGAGTCCATTCTTTCCCCCTACTGCAATACCCTGTTGCAGTGGTCCCTGTCTTGTTTGAATAAAGTCAGCCTTACCACCTTGAAAACAAATAAATAAATTAATATAAATTAATTAAAAATAAATTGTAAGATTAACTTCCTTAGTTGCAGTAGCCACATTTTAGGTGCTCAGTGTATGGCTAGTACTCTCACCATGACTAGTGTCAACCATACTGGACAACACAGATCCAGACTGTTGCCATCAGTGCAGAAAAGTTCTGTTGGGTTGTGCTATCTTAGAACTTAATTATTGTACCTTCACATTTATATCTGTAATTCATCTGGAATCAATTTACATGTGTGGTTTAGGGGAAGGGTTGAGCTTCATTTTATTTCCTGTGAATAGTCAACCGACCTAATACCATTTAGTGAAAAGACCATCCTTTCCCCATTGCCCAGCAAGGCAGCCTTTGTCATCATTTAGGCCTGTTTCTGCACCGTCTGTTTTGTTTCATTGGCATATTTGTCTATCCTCGTGCTGGTACACCGTCTTTATGACTTTGCCTTAGAACTTGGTTATGATATCCTTTCTATACTAGTGAATTCTGTTTGCATCTGTGTTGAGAGTGTGTTATTTTGGTTTTGTGTCCTGTGTTTTTAATGTATGTAAAGTATGTGACATACCTTATTCCGAGTCCTGGTTTGAAAATCTTTATTGAATGCCTGTTATATGTGCCATGTGCTGTTATAGGTGGTGCTGGGGAATAAAGCACATCTAAACTTACTGTAGAAAATATCGTGCAAAAAGTTTGTATGGTTAAGGTGATTCTCAGTGATCATAAAGGCGACCAAGAAAAGGGGAAGGTGAAAATGCTGTGCAGGTAAACCCAATATGAATTGTTCAAGGATGTGTCACAATTCTCTGTGACTGTAGGTGAGGTTTCAAAACAAAAATGCTGCCTTTGATTTTGTTGTGTTCTCGTTGGAGTGGCTCAGTGTTGAGTATATGGCTGTGTTTCTTTTTATTCAGGCTTGCTCACTGTACTTGGTTTGTGCAGGGAACAATGCTATCGTGGTCATTAAAATCGAAACATCCCCTCCGAAAGTGTTAGTAAAAGTTTGCTGCAGCTCTTAGCGGTCTGCTGTTAGTTAACACTCGTACTCATCTGTTTTATAGCCTTTTCTGTTCTGTTACTGCTACTGTCATTTCTTCCATTACTCTTTGTCTTGCGGACTTGTTTTTAAAAATTCTGTTAAGATAATTTTAGTAAAGTTTCAGGAGAGAGGGGAGGCTAGTGCATGTGATTATCCTGGCATCTTTAACTTTTTAGACAGAATTTTCTCATTTTGTGATACAAATATTTATTTCCTGTTGCAAAGAGATGGCACTTCTTGCAGTCCATTGAAACTGCCATACACCTTGATGATTTAGTTTTTGGATTCTGTACGAGATCATGTTTAGTAGACCCATGTTGTTGTGCTTGAGTCTACAGGAGGATGTTCATGTTCTGTTTCAGATAATAGTGCTGTAGTTTTGTGCGTTTCTTAACTCATCAAATACAATGTGTGGCCCACCCTTGGCCCTTGATATTGCTTACCTTAATTGTGTAGAGCGTAACCAGTTTCTACTTTGACTAAAGTTTGACGTATACAAGTTACTTGAAAGTGGGGATTCGGTCCCTCTACACGCTAGTGTACATAGTGCTATATGCTATAGTCTCTTTAAGTGTTAAATGAAAAACCAGTCTAAAATGCAGGATTTATATTAAAAATTGAGTTGCCTGCTTAATGGTATTGTGGTTTCCTTGTAGAATATAATGATAAGCTTTGCGAGACTGGGTGAGCCATTTTAGGTGGAAGATTTGCAGAGCTTTAAGGTGATATTGGAGTATTTTATATATATAATGTATATGTTAATGGAATAGGCTGTCTGATTTGGTGTGTAGGTATGGTGATGAGACCAAGACTCTGAGTCTGATTTTTACCCTCTGTGTATCCCCAGTGTGGATTGTTTTGTGGGACACTGCAGTCTTAACATTGGCAGACTTGCTCTCTAGTAATTGATACTGCTGTCCAAGGGTTCGGATACACCCATCCGTGAATGAACAACCCAGATAGTCAGGCTACTGGAAAAAACAACCCAAAACAGACTTTCAAGATGATTCAGTGAGGTTTCTTTTTGATACGGAGAATAGCAATAGGTTGTTTTTATTATCAAGAAGTCCTAAACATTTCACTGGATGCCTCACTTTTACTTAAAATATTTGACTGTCAGTAATACCTATTTTTTATTTAAACTTTTTCCATAGGTGGTTCTTTAATATAATAGGACAAAAGATGAAATTCTGAATATGATTATAATTCTCACTTTTGCTGAGATATTAATGCTAACTGAAGTAATTCACAAGTAGTCTCTTTATCAGATAGGTTAAATTATATTCTTTCATAGTGATACTAAATGAAATTAATCATTAGTGTGTGTCAGGCTCATAAGATCAGAAAGCCAATTTAAGGGGAGTAAACAGTTGTTAATCGGGGTGCATGGGGCCATTGCTGGGTAATGCTGAACATGGACTTGATCGGTAACGAAGCTGTCTGTAACAGTGGTCTTGGGGTGGGAGATAGGGGTTAAATTGGATCCCTGCATTTATGCAAGTGCTTCTTTTAAAAGAAGCTTTCAGCAGGGAAATAACCAAAAGATGGGCATCAGAAAGGAAAAGAAGGACAATACATCAGATTAAGTAACAGATTGGGAGTTGACCCTAAGTTGGGCAGAGTAACAAGGTGTGCTTGTTGTCTTTCTGGGCAAGGCTTTCTTTAGTCACTACTTTTTAGATGAACTCTCTTATTATGGGTGCTCACTGTTTTTTTCATCAGTATGCCTCCATACCGTTAAATACATACAGTAAATTAGCAATCAAATTGATCCATATTTTAATGTCATTATTTCCCTAGTCAGTTGAGCTTATTTATTCAGCTTTGTTTAGCCTTTTTTCTCCCTTAAGTTTTCTCATTTATTCCTTGAATGTCTGTAGCAATATTAAAAAAACAAAATGTAATCGTATAAAGACATAGCTAATGGGCTATCAGGAATGTGCAGGGTCCTTTGCAATTGATTACATATTTGATTCTTTTGAAATATTTTTCAACAGTGGTCCAAATATTTTTGTTTCCATTTTAGAACAAAATCCAGTCTCATAGCAGAGGAGAATATAATGTTTACAGCACCTTCCAGAGCCATGAACCAGAGTTTGACTACTTGAAAAGTTTAGAAATAGAAGAAAAGATCAACAAAATTAGGTGGTTACCCCAGAAAAATGCTGCTCAGTTTTTATTGTCTACCAATGGTAAGTATACGTATTTTCTTTCCATGCGCCTGTGGTGTGTACCTACCTGTTACACATATCCTGTAGACTGGGTTACTCTTCTCAAAGAGGAATCATTTAACAGAGATACTTGTAAAAAAGGACTTTTTTTTCTATACAGAATGTAAACTCTACTTTTACTTTTTTACAGTTCACTTTGCAGTTTTTAGATTTTCTGAAAGATCCTCAGATACCAATTTTTTGTTTACTACACCCCTAGTTTGTAGTGGAAAGAATGGGCTGCCACACCGTTGGATTTAGGACAGGTACTGTTTCTGTCACTTCTCAGTCTCGTAATCTTGGGCAGGTTACTAAGAATGAATTAATGAATTGAGTTTTCATCAGCAGCAAACTAGAGATGGTAATTTTTAATCGTATTACTATGAATATTAAATAACTCTTTACATACATCATGAGTGAAAGTGCTCAATAAATGTTAATTCAGTCCTCCTTTTTAGGTGTTCCTAAACTACATGGAGTATTTCAACCTACATACAGAAAATACTCTAAGGATGGTCTCCATTCCAGGATACTCTATATGAGAGCACTCCTCCTACTTGACTACCATTAGCATATTGCCTTCTTCCCAGCAATCCACATGGCTGGAAAGAGATTCCTCTCCTTTTATACTTGCCCAGGAAAGTCGTTTGTTTTTTGAGACAATATATGTTGCCTAGGCTGGAGTGCAGTGGTATAATCATGGCTCACTGCAGCCTCAACTTCCCCTACTCAGTCTCCTGAGTAGCTGGGACCACAGGTGTGTGCCACCACACCCAGGTAATTTAAAAAAAAAAAAAAAAAAAAAAAACTGTAGAGAATGGATCTCCCTATGTTGCCCAGGCTGGTCTTAAACTCCTGGGCTCAAGCAGTCTGCCCCCTTCAGTTTCTCAAAGTGCTGGGATTACAGGTGTGAGCCACCACCAGGAAAAGTTAAGTGAGGATTAAAAGTTAGTAATGGCTCTATCAGAAAGTCCTTTATAATGAGTTGGATGCTTTTTTTTTGTTCTTATAAAAAACTTTTTCCTGTGAATTGTTTGGACTTGTTTGGGGTCTTGAGTCTAAAGGGAATCTTTAGAGTGACTGAGGACTTACTTAGGTTCTGGGTAGCTGGATCATGAAAGCTCTCCCAGCCAATCCATTGAGATTTGTACCCTCTGCCTTCTCTGTCATCACAATAAACTACATTCCCCTCTCCTTATTCGAAGAAAAATAAACAGAAATAACTATTTAAAGTCTGTAACTCACAGCACCATGGGTAGAGGGAACAGTTTACTTCTGCCATATGCTAGCTTCTAGTCTTGGGTCAGTTTTAATTTATATGGTAAACTAAGTTATTTCAAATAGCTTCAGATATTTGAGACACTGTTCTTTGGCATCAGATGATATATAATTAAACCATTTATATAATTTCTACATTTAGAAGTAAATGTCCCTAGTAGGAAGTGTGTTTTTAACATTTTATATATTGGAATATTTTATGGCAGTTTATTGCTTATAGGGCTAAATCAGCTTTTTTTATAAAGAGAACTTTTAAAATGTAGGCCGAGGTCAAGAGAATAGTATAATGAAGACCCACATCCTCATCATCCACTTCTGACACTCCTCGGTTCATGGCCAGTGTGTTTCTTGGATGCTTCTCCCTTCCCCTCCTCCTCATTTTTACTTGGAAGCAAATCGTATTTCAACTTGTGTGGATTAAACCTTATTTAAAGACATTACTGTACACGTTGCAGATTTTTGTTTTTTGTTGCTTAATACTAAATACAACTAACTGGCGGGGTTGGGGGGGACCGTAATTTTTAATGCTAAAAATAATGCTTAATAATAGGGTCCAATGTGGAAGGATAAAGCACATTATGAGAGTCATTTGAACTATTGTGTCTGGGTATGATGGGAAAGGGATGGGATGAGTAGGACTTGAGCTATGTATGAAAAACTATTTGAAAGAGAGAAATTTAGAGAAAAATGACAACATCTGTTGATTCTGAGTGATATCTTTTATATTATTTTGTGTAGTTTTCTCTGTGAGTTAGAGCATAGTATCATCACCACCCCCTCCTCCCAATGTAATGGATTATATAAAAACTACAGCTGTGGGAGAATGGTGGAAAATAGTAAAAAAACTTTCCAGGTTTGATTAACCAGAATTAATCTTATAAAAATCTTTGCATTGGCTTTTCGTGATCATTATGAACTGGGTTTCCCAGATCATTTTTACTTAAAGGACGTCATAGTCACCTTCTTATTAGTTGAGTTAATTTAGTGTTCCTTCAAGTGTTTTAATTCTCTTTTTCTTTAATCTTCTTTTGCCTCTCTGAATTATACTGCAGAAAACGTGAAACTGACCTGTTGACCATGGGTCTTACATATATGAATAATACAAAATTCACTCATAAACAGGATGTGTTTTAACAATGTCTTGTTAAGAAGTTTTTAGGGTCTTACGTAAAGCTGCATTCCCACAAAGGAAACAGCAGCATGGTTTTCCCTGTTCGTACCCTCTGCTTGTGGTGAGAGGAGCTCTTTTCTTCTGCAGCTTCTGCAGTGCTTTAGTTGTCAGTGTTGATAATTCAGGAGAACAATTTCCCGCCTGCCTTGTCCCTACTATACTGAAATAACGTATCTATCCTAATTCTATGTGCCCTGTGTTTGTGTTAATGGAAAAAAATATTTTTAAAGAGCTTTGTTCCTGTAAACACTATTAGCTACTACAAACTAATTTCATCTCATCTGAAAGTTTTATAAATACATTGTGGTTTCTTTATTTGGATCCTTAATAAGGAGGATGGATTTAAACAGGCCACAAGACAATTGGGCCAGGGACAGAGGTGTTGTCATCCTCACCACAAATATTTCTCAAAATACAGATTTAGGCCAGGCTCATACCTGTCTATAAATTGTGTAATTTATGAAGTAAATAGCACATCAAAAACCTGTATGACTGAACCTACAAGACAGTTATAAACAAGATCACATAGGGCATAGAAGAAAAATAGATTACAGATTATCAAAGTTAGCAGCTTTTCTCTGTTTATACTTCGTCATTGAGAAGGGCATCCATAGGGGCAACTATCATTCTTCTCTACGATAAAGAGATTACCAGGCTAGAGTCACTGGTATCTCTCTCAGTTGTTTTTAACTGGTTTTATAAAATGGCTTTATATACTGTTTTAAACAATTTTGTTACACCCATTGCTTATGAAAGATCGTTAGGAATGTGATGCTTTTCTCTAAGAATGGTATTTTATGATTATAACAGTTTTAAATCAATATACATGAGCCTATAGTGATATAAATGAATTATTGAATGGATAAATGGAGAGAAGGGATGCTTCCTGCAGCAGAATTCTAAATAACATGTGGATACACACTCTTCCCTACAAGGAGTTTAACTTATTTCTCCCTTTAAGTATGGGCTGGACTTTTAGTGACTCACTTCCAAAGAATAGCATATGGGAAGGGTGAAAGAGTAATTGTATAGTGGAGAAGGCTGGCAAACAGTATCTTAACTAAATGACCAAAGTTAACAAACACCACCAGCTGTAAGTCATGTTGATACTATGTATCCCCTTGAACAGTGCTGTGAGAAGTCACTTCACCTTTCTGTTCTTTTCCTAAAAACCCATGGTCCCAGTCTGATCATGAAGAAACAGGCAAGTCCAGTTGAGGGATATTCTACAAAGTACCTCACCATCACTACTCAAAACTGTCAAGATCAAGAAAAATAAGGCGAGTCTGAGAAACTTAAAAGCAGAGAGACTAAGGAAACTTGATGACTAAAATGTAGTAGTGTTTGAATTCTGGAACAGAAAGGGAGTGTTAGTGGAAATCCTGGCTAAATCTCCAAATGAAGTCTATAGTTGAGTTAATAGTAATGTATAATGTCAATGTCTTAGTTTTGACAAACAGATGTTGACAGAAGAAACTGGGTGAAGGATATACACTACAATTTTTGCAACTTTTCTGTAAATCTAAATTGTAAAACAAAAGTTTGTTTTTAAACAGATGCCATTGTATACATCCTTGATACCCAGGAATTTGCCGTCTTGAAGGACTTGGAGTGTATGCCTTTAACCAGCCAGTTTTCTACAGTCCTTGTTTCCTACTTTATGAACTCTGATAAAAGGGGGAAAGGTTTAAAAAAGGAGGCATCCAGTCCTTTGGAGGCCTCTGTGGAGTCTTTGACAGGATCTGCTAAGAAGTGAGAGCAAGGGAAACCAGCTTTACTATTTTGATTATACATACAGGCAGTCTTAATCAACTTCATTGTTCCCTTTAAATTTTTAAAAATTCATTATTGAGCATGTATGAGTATATGTTTACATGTATGTATAGGCATATGTGTTTGCATACACCACACATGCATATGAAGTTTTTCCCCTCTAGCTTTAATTACTTTTAAGGGATAGGGATAGAGACCTGGCTGTGTCTTGATTTGACTGTCACGTGGAATTTATATAAGTGCTGTTAATCTAGAAATTTGTGATCTTTCTTCTTTATTTCTATTTATGGTTTTATTCAGCTGATAATAGGAAATTTTTTAGTAAGTCAGATTAGGGGGTTTTTTTAATGGAATTATTTTAGGTGAAATGTGGAATAGCATATTTTAAATGCCTTAAAATGTTTTCTTCTTCTTCAGTATTACCCTTTTATTTTAAGGACTTTCTTTATTTTCTTCCCAGATAAAACAATAAAATTGTGGAAAATCAGTGAAAGGGACAAAAGACCAGAAGGGTATAACTTGAAAGAGGAAGATGGAAGGTATAGAGATCCTACTACAGTTACTACACTACGAGTAAGTACATAAGGAAAAACAGTCACAGATGGTGTTTGTGTTCATATTATGTAACCCAAACCCTGACCAGAGCTTGAATAGAAATAATTACAGTCTGTCTCCCCTTTCCCAGTAGTTCTGTAATCAGGTAGAACATTGAATGACTTATTGAAACGTAGAAACTGACCTACATAGAGGTTTCACTTTGGCCAGGGACAGACGCAGGACTAAAACACAAGACAATGTTTCACGTCATCAGACTCAGTCTCAGGTTTGTAATGTTAGCTATTACAAGGTCAAGTTTCAAGGTAACTTTTGTTTGGAAATCAAAAAAGTAGATATAGATAAAATCTTCTAGCTGTAGCTAAAAAATTACCAAGAATTGCATGTTATGGGTTAATTTTCTTTTTAGCCTCTTTATTTTAAACCATAAACATTTATTAGCTTGACATGTCTTTCAAGTGAAATTTGAACTAAGAACTTCAAATTATACTAGTATTGCTACCAGTGAAAGAGATATATTATCCACATTGTTCATTTTTCTTCTTCCCATTTCAACACTTGAAAGGATCAACATCAGTTGCTTTTTGAAATTAAATCTACGTAATATTGTTCTATTTTATGTTCTCAAAAACTAAAATGAAGTTTTCTGAATCGTAATTGCTATTTGAAACTGAGCCTTATGTAATTTCTGTTTTTCATGTGTCTTATTGACAGGTGCCAGTCTTTAGGCCCATGGATCTAATGGTTGAGGCCAGTCCACGAAGAATATTTGCCAATGCTCATACATATCACATCAACTCAATTTCTATTAATAGTGATTATGAAACATACTTATCTGCAGATGATTTGCGGATTAATCTTTGGCATCTGGAAATTACAGACAGGAGTTTTAGTATCCATTTGGTTTTCTTCTTTGGTGTTTGGTGAAGAAGGCATGTTGTGCTTATACTGAATTTATTTCATCTCTCCTTCATGAATTGATTCATTTTTGTAGTCTCTCTATATATGTATAGCATCTTATTTTTTCTTTGTACATGAGTAATAGAATACTGGAGAAAGTTATTTGCTAAACATAAAGGCATAATGTATTGATTTAAAAATTGGATTCATGGAATTTTAAGGAATTTGTCTATTGTATCTGTGGAAATAGGAACTTTTTTGTAATTTAGCTTTTTATTTTAGAAAATCAGATTTGTGAGGGCTGTGCATGGTACGTCATGCCTGTAATCCCAGTGGTTTAAGAGACTGAGGTAGAAAGATCACTTAAGGTTACTGTGAGCTATAATCATGCTTCTGCACGCTAGCCTAGGTGACAGAGCAACACCGTCTCTAAAAAAAAAAAAAGAATTTTTTTTTTCTTCTAATCAAATTATGGACTATTGTAATTTGAATTTTTTATTATACTCATTAAGAACAGAAAAAGAAATTCGTGCAAGTCATGATGCATGATTGGGTCAATAAAAAATATTCTATTGAAAAAATTTCTCCAGACCTCATTTTTATTGTTTATATTGTACTCCTCAAGTTCTGTGCATATACAGATGTGCGATAAACATAAGTATCTGTACACATGCATATAATACATGCATATAGAGAGGTATATTTATGTATTTAGGTTTTTTAAAATTCTTGGCAAATGTCAGCAGCTGTTAATGCTGTTAACATACTGTATTGTACAAATAGATACTACTTGAAAAGTTAACAGAGCTTTACATAATTCATACTCTACCAACAGTGTATAAGAGTCTGTTTCCTTATACCTTTCCCAGTCTTCTGAGGGACAGAGTTCTCTTTTGTTGTTTTTATTTGCATTTCTGTAATCATCATAGACATAAGCATCTTTTCATGTTCATCAGACATTTATATTTCTTTTTGTTCTTTTCTATTTTTTTCCCCACTGGATATATTTATTTTTTTATTATTATTTTATTTTTTTGTGATGGAAACTTAGTCTGTCGCCCAGGCTGGAAGTCCAGTGGCGCAATCTTGGCTCACTGCAACCTCTACCTCCTGGGCTCAGGCATTTCTTCTGCCTCAGCCTCCCTAATTGTTGGGACTATAGGTATGTGCCATCATGCCTGGCTAATTTTTTTTGTATTTTTAGTAGAGACAGGGTTTTTCACCATGTTGGCTAGGCTGGTCTTGAACTCCAGACCTCATGATCCGCCCACCTTGGCCACCTAAAGTGCAGGGATTACAGGCCTGAACCACCGTACCCAGCCATATATTAATTTTTTTAAAGCACTTTGTGTTAAGTAAATTAACTCTATTGTTCGTGGTGCAGTTTTCCTTTTTCACCCTCGTAAGGGTTTTGTTTTGGAATTCTCTTACTGTTTACTGTTTATGAAGATAAATGTATCACCAATCTTTATGGCTTCTGAGACCTGTGCCCTGCTTGGACAGACCTCTGTGTTCTAAAATCAGTGGTTCCCAACCTTACTAGCACTAGGGACTGGTCTCATGGAAGACAATTTTTCCACAGAATGGGGTGGTCAGGCAATGGTTTCAGGAAGAAACTTCCACCCCAGGTCAACAGGCATTAGATTCTCATAAGGAACACACAACCTAGGTCCGTCATATGTGCAGTTCACAATGGGGTTCAGCTCCTATGAGACTCTAATGCCGCTACTGATCTGACAGGAGGCTGGGCTTCGGCAGTAATGCCTGCTTGGCCGCTGCTTACCTGCTGTGCGGCCCAATTTCCAACAGACCACAGACCAGTACCAGTCTGTAGCCCAAGGGTTGGGAACCCCTGCTACAATGATTTAAAACTTGCCTGTTTTATTCTGAGATTGTTCATTTAGGTAGATTTTAGCACTAAATGTGTTAATCCCAGGCTGGGTGCAGTGGCTCACATCTGTAATCCTAGCACTTTGGGAGGTGGAGGCAGGCAGATTCCCTGAGCACAGGAGTTCAGGACCACCCTGGGCAACATGGTGAAACCCCATCTCTACTAAAATACAAAAAATTAGCCAGGCGTGGTGGCATGTGCTTGTAGTCCCAGCTACTTGGGAGGCTTACGACAGGAGAATTCCTTGAATGCAGGAGGCAAAGGTTGCAGTGAGTCAAGCCTACACGACTGCACTCCAGCCTGGGCTACAGAGCAAGACTGTCTCAAAAAAAAAAAAAAAATTTAGTCCCTTTGGAATTTATACTCACAAAAAGAGGGGAATGCAATTCAGAATTAATACTTGTGCTTAGGTCTGTGAGTGGATTTTAGGTTTAAGGGATGTAGAATTATATTTGCCCTTTTTTTCTAAGCGGAAATTCCTTAATAAAATGCTATCTAGACATTGTGGATATCAAGCCTGCCAATATGGAAGAGCTAACAGAGGTGATTACAGCAGCGGAATTCCATCCAAACAGCTGTAACACATTTGTATACAGCAGCAGTAAAGGAACTATTCGGCTCTGTGACATGAGGGCATCTGCCCTTTGTGATAGACATTCTAAATGTAAGTTTCTCTTTTCTTAAAATGATTAAATTGTAAGTTTGTTTTTCCGTAAAATGATTACATATTCTCTTTGTCTGAAGTGAGCCTCACACATGGTAAGTGTAATTACAGAGGTTTACAAGTCTTAAACCTGTGTCCAGAGCCACCTGTACCCTTGGTAATCTGCCTCCCTTCTCATGAGGCATAACAGATTTTTCCCTAGAAGCACGTAGTTAAGCTCTCTTGGAGGGCATGTCTGTTGATTGCCAAGAAATGGATTTCTTGTGGAATGTTGTTGTTCTTTGGGAACTTGTGGTTGGGCTCTCTAACCTTGTATTCAAGTAGAGCTGCTCCTTTCTTTTTCCCATCCTCCCTCATTCTTCCCTTCCTATTTTGAGCTTCCTAGGAAGAAGCTCATTCCTCCCTTCCTATCTTGAGCTTCTGAGATGAGGTTTCCTTGGCTTAAAAATAAATAAATAAATAACTTTGGTTTAAAAACTTCAGGATACAATATTCTTGTCTTGTTGAATATTAACTCATGCAAATTGATACATGCCTGTTACCAAAATAATTTTACCTGGCTGCTAGAAAATAAAATCCTGGTGTGAATTTGATGGGCAAGGATGGTGTGTTTCTCATGGTGATATAGGCAGTCAGTATATGCCAGTAAACCTGGTGCACTGAAGTCAGAAGTCCCAGGTGAGTCTGGTTCTAAATTAGTCACACGAGTCTGGAAATACATGGCATACTTGTGCATCTTCAACTTCAGTATTCAATTATCCAAAAAAGCTTTCAGGAGAATTCTAGCCAGAGAGATGTTTTTCAGTTCTTTATTAGCCTGGCATTTTATCTCACTTGTAGGGAGTTTGTGAATGGTTGTTTAGGAAATACTTTGTCCAAGCCAGAATATTGTACACTTTGCCCTTTTTGTGTTGTTTTGTTTTGTTTTTAGTGTTTGAAGAACCTGAAGATCCCAGTAACAGGTCATTTTTTTCCGAAATCATCTCCTCTATTTCGGATGTAAAATTCAGCCATAGTGGTCGATATATGATGACTAGAGACTATTTGTCAGTCAAAATTTGGGACTTAAATATGGAAAACAGGCCTGTGGAAACATACCAGGTATTTGCAGTTTTTTCTTTCAATGAGCATATACCCTGTTTACTTTGTATAGAGAAGGATTTTGTTAACTAGGTTTTAATCCCTGTATGGTGTTTGTTCACTATTAGGCCTTTTCCCTCAGAGATCTATAAGTATGTTGCTTTTCCTTATGTTAAGTGTATGTATACTTACCTAGGTTGTGTCGTCTCTTGAGTTTTGCAGTTAAAGTGTGATTTTGCTACCCATTTGGTTCAGTATTGACTTTTTTTTTCCTGCCACTATGTACATTTAAAGTGAGGAAGGAAGAGCACCCTTCATTAAGTTCTGGGCAGGAAGGGGATTGGGGAAAGTGGCCAGTCCTAGTAGAGGTGCACCTGCTCAGGTTGGGGGAGTAGTTGAACTAGAGATTAAACTTGGTGTGCCAAGTCAAATGGACTGGTGTTCTGCCTTTTGGCAGATAACTGTTGTCTTCTGCTAAAGGAGAAGGGCTTGAAAGCCTTAGCAGATGGCTTTAGGAGTTGTCTATCTGATGTTGGTTGTCAGTTCTTGATTCTCTTATCAGACAGCCACTGCTGTTGATCCATGTCCACTACATCAAACAGAGAAGAGAATGAAGAAGTACACAGCCTGGAACAGGGTGAGGGCCAGCACAAACCTGTGCTAGGTCCTAGACTGCAGTGTTGAAGTCACTCTAATTCATACTTATACTTTAGTCATGTTATATATTCTCAATAAACTTGGAAGTACATTTCTCAAACTTTTAAATCCTCTCACAAACATAAACCAAGATTCTATTTGATATGTGAAATTTCAGAATAAATATTGCACTGAAACAAAAGCCAAAAAGACAAAATACTGCTTTGCTTTCAAAGGATAGTTAACTGTTGAGCAACACGGATTTATTTGAACTGCACGGGTTCACTCATACACAGTTTTTTTTTCCAGCTAATGAACATTTGAAAATACACTATTTGAGGGATGCAAATCCCTGAAATATATAGAGGGCCAAAACTTCACCTGTGAAGGGCTAACTGCAGATTTGGGTATACCCGGGGTTCTTGGATACTGAGAAATGATTTCTATTTGTGTAACTGCCAGGATTGATATATCATCTCCCAGTTACCCTCACCACCATTTCATTCCCATTGAGAATAATTGATTTGAACCTTACCTTCATACTGATGTATACTGAGAAACCCTGTAACATGCATCCTAAAATGTTGCTAAATTATGATGATCTACCTAATTTTACCTGATTTGCTACGTTTCTACGTATAATCACAGTGATTAAAAGTAATCACATTATAGGCAAATGTATTATATATAGATACAACTACTTTTATTGAATTTGTACCAGCATCTTGCTTAGTTTTGTGTGATTAAAGGGTATTTTTATCTGGTGTGTGTGTGTGTGTGTGTGTGTGTGTGTGTGTTTGTGTGTGTGTTACATGCTCCCTTTTCATGCTAACCCCACATGAGCTGTTATTCCTCTGTATTACAGATTTTCACCTAATGTCACAGACATGGCCTGAATCATTCCACTATATTTAAAGTTAAAATGGACACTGAAAATAAGTTTAGATTGTTTCATATAGAATAGAGAATTCTAACATTTAGAAGGCACCTACTCGTTTCTGTCATTTCTCCTTAAGTAGCTCCTTAAAAAGATGGTGAAGGCCAGGCGTGGTGGCTCACACCTGTAATCCCAGCACTTTGGGAGGCCGAGGCGGGTGGATCATGAGGTCAAGAGATCGAGACCATCCTGGTCAACATGGTGAAACCCCATCTCTACTAAAAATACAAAAAATCAGCTGGGCATGGTGGCGCATGCCTGTAATCCCAGCTACTCAGGAGGCTGAGGCAGGAGAATTGCCTGAACCCAGGAGGCGGAGGTTGCGGTGAGCCGAGATCGCGCCATTGCACTCCAGCCTGGGCAACAAGAGCGAAACTCCGTCTCAAAAAAAAAAAAGATGGTGAAATAGACACTTATTTTTTCCTTTTGAGTTACAGCAAATACGTTGGAACTTTTGTAATTAATAATGTTGAAATACGTCATATTTCTCAGACTACTTTTTAAATATGAGATTCATTTATAAGTAATATATGATACTATCAAATTTGTAATAATATATGCCTAGGATAACCATATATCTATAACTAGGATAAATAGATATGCCCAGGATAACCATATAATTTATCACCAAACCAAGGCATGGGTATGCTATGCAAACATGTGCATTTATAATTGAAAAGACAAGCTTCAGTTAAATTTATGTCCAGAAAATGATATTTAAGAAAGAAATAGGTAGCCGGGTACAGTGGCTTATACCTGTAATCCCAGCACTTTGGGAGGCTTTCGCAGGCAGATCATGAGGTCAGGAGATTTGAGACCATCCTGGCCAGCATGGTGAAACATCCGTCTCTACTAAAATACAAAAAAAATAGCTGGGCATGGTGGCATGCGCCTGTAGCCCCAGCTACTCAGGAGGCTGAGGCAGGGGAATCGCTTGAACTTGGGAGATGGAGGTTGCAGTGAGCCGAGATCACGCCACTGCACTCTAGCCTGGCAACAGAATAAGACTCTGATTCAAAAAAAAAAAAAAATAGAAATAGGTACAGTTTCAGTGTTGCTATCAGTAGTTAATGGATTGAAAGCCAACAATAGTGATATTCAGATATTGCTGTAATGTTCTTTTATTAGCCTCTTACCTGTGTAATTTTCAAGTGTTTTTTCGCCTGAATGTTTTATTCAGACTTATAAAGGACATGCATGTCACACCCAGAATGGAGTTTTCCCTCATCATACCAGTAGTAAATAAATGTGCCTCCCTGAAGGGCTTGTGTGTTGGTAAAAGGACAAAATGCCTTTATTGTTACTAAGAAGATTGAGATTAATAAGTTTAAAAGGTGTGTGTGTGTGTGTGTGTCTCTATGTGCTTTGGACTTGTTAAATAATTTTCCTAATTTCACTTCGGTATGTTTGTATTTTTTCCATAGGTGCATGAATACCTCAGAAGTAAACTCTGTTCACTGTATGAAAATGACTGCATATTTGACAAATTTGAATGTTGTTGGAATGGGTCTGACAGGTAATTGATTTTAAGTCAAACCTCTCATTCAAATATGAACTTTATTAGAGAAAAGAAACTTAACTATTTCATTCTAAGTCCTAACCTCATTCGTCCCTGGGAATTCCTTGAAATAAATTTAGTAATCTTAGATACAGCACAGCAGTACTGGCAGATAAGAATTAAGCATTGTATTTTGCTAGTAAATATAAAAGTATGCAAATTCTAGATAACCTAAATTATTTAAATGTCTAGAAATTTCTTTCTCTTATGAACCAGATCACATTTCTGACATGCCAACCATTAAAATGGTGAAGCTTCAGTTTGGTGGTTATTCCACCATTAAACTGTTTTGGAAGCATTCAGGTGGCAGGTAATTCATTTGGATTGTTAGAGGCACCAAGTTTTCCAAATGCTACATTAACACCCCATACAAGTGGTAATGCATATGTATGTTATGTATGTATTATGTTAACCATAATATATATGGTTAAAATATTAGGAATAGTTACCTTTGCTTTTTATCATTTCTAGTTTTGCCATAGTGTCATTCCTTTTTAGTGAAATGTTACCATTTTTAAAGATAAAGTAAGTCTTACGTTGAGTCTTTTAGTTGTCTGTTTGCCACTGTGTTCCAGTAGAACAGAAAGTAGTAAAAGAAAACATGATTTTGGAATTAAAGTAATTAGAGATACTGTATTTAACAACAGCTTTATCACAGAGCTTAATATGATTCAGGTTTCATGCTGTTACATGTTACAGAAGATAACAGAACTTACAGAATGTTTTCTTAAATCTGGCTTTTGAAATTACCTGATTTTGACATGAGGACTAGTAAACCTAGAGCTCTATTGGTAGCAAACATTGCCTTTGAGCGTACTACTAAACCTGAGGCATCAGGAAGAGAGAAGGAAAGGGAAGAAGGGAAAAAAGATTAAGAAATGCGAAGAGAGCTCCTGAACTAGGATGTGACGCACTGCTACCACTAGGTCTTCCTTGTATTGTTGAAGCGGATAATTAGCGATTGTATGTTCTGTCATCAGAAGGAAATTATTTATTTTCCTTAATATTAAAATTTTTTTAAAATTATTTCAAACTTAGAGAACATTTGTTAGAATAACAAAGAACTCTTCATTTGGCCTTTACCCAGGTTCCCCTGTTGCTGTTTGCTGTATCACATGGTTTATTCTCCCTTTATTTATAGCTATGTTTGTCCACAGGTGCACGCACATGTGCTCACACACACACAACTTGTGTGCCAGACGTGATGCTCATTACCCTGAATTTTTGAATGAGTATTTCCTGACAAAAACCCTTTTCCACATAGTGACAGTGTAGCATCCAAAGCAGCGCTCACAGTGATGCGGTACTGCCATCTAATCCGCAGACCGATTGAAGCTCACAAGTTACTATAACTGTGTCCTTTATGGTACAGAAGAGTCAGTCTAGCTGAGTATCCAATCCAGAGTTTGGTTGTCATCTTTTGTTAGTCTCCTTTATTCTGAAAGAGTTCTTCAGTCTCCTTATCTTTCGTGACCTCGGCATTTTGAAGAACATAGGCTGGTTATTTTATAGAATGTTTCCTTGTGATTAGATTCGGGCTGTACATTTTTGGCAAGAATGCCACAGAAACACTGGCCTAATTGATACCTTTTTAAAGTTTCAAATAGCCACAGAGTAGGTGTCCTAATCCATTAAAACTTCACAAACTCAAATGATACAGGGATGTCAATCTAAATTACATAAACCGTTTTCAAAGAAATTGTTTTATTGTCTTCAGGGGTTGGTTAAAATTGTCAAGTGTCCTTTTGGAATTGACATTGCTAAATAGATAATCATGTGTACTTTGAACAATTCCCCAGTGTCCGGCAATCCTTGTTTACAGTAATAATTTGAACTGTGTGGCAAGCAGTGGTTGCAGCAGACCATTTCCAAATTATTAAGAGCTTCGGACTTAACAAAGTTTTGTTTGCGAGGATGCTTAGTAAATGTTGAGCAGTAATGGGTGGCAAGTAGAACTGATAAGGAAGTGTCTTGGGCAGTTTAAAAACTTTGCCACCCCTTTAAACTGATACTTCTACAAATATTTGCTTAAAATATTTTTAGTGGTAAAAGTAAAATGAGGCCAGGCATGGTGGCTCACACCTGTAATGCCAGCACTTTGGGAGGCTGAGGCAGGTGGATCATGGGGTCAAGAGATCAAGACCATCCTGGCCAACATGGTGAAACCCTGTCTCTACTGAAAATACAAAAATTAGTTAGGCATGGTGGCACGCTTCTATAGTCCCAGCTACTCAAGAGGCTGAGGCAGGAGAATTGCTTGAACCCGGGAGGTGGAGGTTGCAGTGAGCCAAGATTGTGCCATTGCACTCCAGACTGGGCAAAGGAGCAAGACTCCATCTCCAAAACAAAAACAAAAACAAACTCTTGTTCTGCTTGTTTGATTGAGTGTTCTGTCTACTTTCACAGTGTTGTCATGACTGGATCTTACAATAATTTCTTCAGAATGTTTGACAGAAACACAAAGCGAGACATAACCCTAGAAGCATCGCGGGAAAACAATAAGCCTCGCACGGTTCTGAAACCCCGCAAAGTCTGTGCAAGCGGCAAGCGAAAGAAAGATGAAATAAGTGTTGACAGCTTAGACTTCAATAAGAAAATCCTTCACACAGCCTGGCACCCCAAGGAAAATATCATTGCTGTAGCTACTACAAACAATCTGTATATATTTCAAGACAAAGTGAATTAGGGTTGGCATTCCTAGCAGAAGAACCCACTTCCTGCTTAGTTGAGATAGTTGAATCTAGCATTCGTTCCTATAAGAGAGAGGTCCATTGTGGCACCCCTTTCCAGTGTTTGACAGTGTGCCATTCGACAACACATTGTTATAGCTACATGGAGAAAGCTCTGTGGATTCATCACTGTGGTGTTCTCCATGTCTGCTAGCCATTTAGGTAAGGGTAGGGCACTTTTAATTTAAATGACTTCTTGCACCATCTTGCCTAATGGACTAGATTGGACTGTATCAACATTGATTTACTCCACTTTTTATGCCTTCCATTGTGATGACATCAAACACAGTGAAAGCCTTCAGTCATGCTATGGGATTTAATTGTGTATCCTCATTACTGTATCATTTGTGGGGTACACCCCTTCCCCCTTTTTTTAAATTAAATACAGCTCATTCTTACTGTGGCTTGTAGCATTCCTCCTCTTCTGGCCTCCTGGACTCCTCCCCTTCATCTCTCTTACCCTTGCCCCTCCACCCGGTCTTGGTGGTGGTATATTAAAAAAAAGAAAGAATGAAAGCACACAAAATGAGTCAGTGTGGGGTCAGTGGTATAAAGGGGGTACATGTTGCGAACAAATGTTTGAATAACAGTTGGCTGTAATCACTCCTCGCCGTGTCTGGCACTGAAAATAAGGGGAAAAAAACCTACTACTGAATAAAAGTGACAAAGAATGGAGAATCTGGTTTTCTTTTTCTTTTTAACCTACCTCTTAAAGCCAATGTTTTGTGTCATACCTTTAGGCACAGTGAAACAAAATGGGTTTTCATTGTTTTATTGGTATTTTTGTTAATTATTTTTAACAAGTGTTCTTTTACATGCAGAAGGAGAGGTATTGGTTATGTATGAACATATTTTGAATATATATTGGTTTTATTAAGAATTTCACAATCTATAAATGATACTAGAGTTTTTTTCTTTTTACCGTTGTCATGACGGTATTGGATACGTTTTATCTCTACTTAACTCGATATCTGTTAATGAAATTGTTGTAAATGGGAACCAAATTTGTAGAACTTAATTTCTAAATACTTTCTACAGTGCTTAATTTCATTTTTGCCTTACTAAATACTAAGTCAAAGACTTATAAAACATTTTTAACAAAAGTTTTTTTGTCATTCATAGAGCAGAAAACTAACATCAAGTGACACTGCACTACTTTTTTTTTTTTTTTTTTGTATTTTACTGCTATCAGAATGAAATATACTTTACCATAAATATTTTTCTTCTATTTTTGGTTTTCCAAAGCTATATTAAAGACAGATTTTTAAAGGTACAGCGTTCAAAAAGTGCTTAATGAACTCCAACAGCTGCCTCAAATAAACATCTGGTCATCTGTATATGAGTACATTTTCCCTAAGTGGTGATACCTTATCCAAAGATGAAGAGTGCTCCTATTTTTAATAGGTAGAATGTACCTTTGTCAGTCTTGCAGAAGCTTTAATGGAGAAGAAATGGACTTTATTTTTGAAAGGTGAATTGAACAGGCATTTATATTATTAAAGAAAGGTAGTCTTATTTTGGTTGAACGTAATATAACAACCTTGAATTTCAGAGGACTCTTGAGTGCTTCTATGTCCACTACTTACTGTTCTATTCTTCAATAATGAAAAAGAATTAAATGAGTCTATCGTGATTCCCTCTACACTACTACAAATATTATGTCTTGTAAGTTAACATTTTTAGCACACAGAAGAAATTTTATGTAATAAAATTACTGTATCTTTTGGACTTAACAAATTTGGATTTGTATTTGAACACATTGATTCTATGTCTGATAATTCTTAATGGCACTTTTACTAATTTATTTGGGGATCTTGGGTACATTCTTAATTTGTGTTATTTATTCTTCACACTTGACTTGCAAGTGGGATATTCCCCTGTCAGAAGTGTCACTGTCAGAACAGTGATACCCTTCCTGTGTTCTGACTGGACAGCTTTCCAGATTTTTTTTGGGAGATTTTCCTACAACTTGGTTGTGTGTCTTGAGATAACACCACCTAACAGCTCTCAGAAATTCTTTTTTGATTGATTGGTAGCTATGATGATTCTCCTCCATGACACTAAGGATTAGTTTATATATTTAAGAGAAATTATTGCTAAAATTAAAATGCCTCTATCAAGGAATGCTATTATAAATTATTGTTAACATTCTCAAGTATTAATTTTTTAATTTCATTGGTGTAGCAAACTATAAGCCCAGCCACTCATTTTACATGGCCATGGTTAATCTTTTTATTAATAAAAATTATACTTAGAATAAACTTAGTCTTGTCAAGTTGCTTGTATTTCCTATTCTCTTGCCATTAATACACGTGCACATATTCCATCCCTTCTCTTAACCTTTTAGAAAAGATTGTGGTAGGAAAGGACCTTCATTCTATTAACCACTTTTTATCTCTAGTTAGTGGCTGGGCAGTAAGAAGAATTAGTTTATAAATCTGTCTAAATACATGTTTAACCATTAACTGCTGGATGGTAAGCTTGTGTGCAGCCCTCTCTCTTGGAATTTAAATAACAATGCATCTATGCAATTTTTTCGTTTCAAAATGAAGAGAATTTTTTAAACCTTAAATGTGAGTTATTAAGCTAGAGAGAGGAAAGCAGGTTCAGTGTGTGACTATTTTTTGAGTAAGGTGTTTATTAGGAAATTGTGCACATGTGAAAACTATGCATGCTGATAAAGAATTTTTATCTTTTTTCTACTACACATAAATTCAAATGGAAATAGTATTGTGTATTTCCAGAAGAATAAAACCAGTGCCCTGCAAATGATGGGAAAGATAGGCGTATGCTGGGTAGTCAAGAATCAAGTCAGTTTACTTGTGCATTTGAAAGCACCTCAATTTTAGTATCTTATTTATCTGTTCCAATGGTGATAGTTTAAGCACTGTGTGTATGTCTTAGCGTGGTTAAAAAGGGGGCTTTATGCACCTCTTCCCCTCCGAAAAAAGCCTTGGGAAATGACCCTCCTTTTTGTAATGATGCACGAGATCAGAATATTACAACTCTTTTAATCAAATGCTTAGCGTTACTATGGGATCTTGAGGTGTTCTCAAGATGGCGGAGATATTTTTGTAATCGAGTTTGTCTCAACATTTTAGGCACAGTGGTATTAGACTGTAACCTCTTACCTCTGTATTAGAATTAAGAAACACCACTTTACAGGCTTAAAGTTAAGTCTCTCTCCAGCTCAGTGCTTATCAAAGAGAAGGCACTACAACGCTTAATTTCCTCTAAAAGGAATTCGGCAAAAACTGCCATAAGGGGAAAAGCTAATATTTTGTGTTTTTTTCAAATGTTCTACTCATGTTCCTTTGTAATCTGAATAGCAACATGTTTTTTTAGGACTTTCCCATTAGGGGGCAGTGGTGGGGAGCGGTGGCTCATGCCTGTAATCCCAGCACTTTGGAAGGCTGAGGTGGGAGGATCACTTGAGACCAGCCTGGGCGACAAAGCAAGACCCCATCTCGACAAATAATAGATGTATCTTAAGAAATATATTTTAAGAAACCACTAGGGGGCGATCGTTAAATCTTGAACAGCAATGGTAAGGTATTTTTGAGAATTAAACGGGAGTCTCTGTACAGGAAGGGCTTCATTTATTAAAAACAAAATCAGGGCCCAAATACAGCACATTGTGTGCCCCAAACCACTGTTCTATGACCCTTGAGTAAATATTTGAGAACCTAGTGGAGGGGGGACACAAATGCCCACTGTGGTGTCATTTCTTACATTGTACTACAATAAAGTAACACAATATAAGTAGTACAAGTCATGACATCACAGTGGGCATTTGGTTATGGCCAGCTAATTTTTGTATTTTGCAAGTATCTTATTGAATAGGTTGCATCAATGTTCATGAAGGATATTGATCTACAATTTTTTATATAATGTGACTGTCCGATGCTGATCTCATTAAATGAATTTTCCTCTCCTGTATTATTGAAGAATGTGGACAAAATTGGTGTAACTTCTTCCTTCAGTGTTTGGTAGAATTCACTAGTGATAAATTATTAAATATCGTTCTATCAAAGGTCACATTACTGAGTCACTGTAAGGAGAACGTTTGTCCCTTTTCAGAAATGAAATGTATTCCTGCTCTATTCACTAAGTTGCCCAGCATGGTTAACAGAATGAAGCGTCATAATTAGAGTTCGTCAAAAACCATTTTGCTTTCTTAGAGTATCTTTGAAAACGTTAATTTCTTAGCCTAAATCTGTATCAAAGTTTTGCTGCCCAACACTTAATTTAGCAATCCCTACAAAGATTGAGCAGGTAGTGTAGTTGTCAAGTAACAGCAAAATGGTTAGGATGTGCTGGAGTGCCACACTAGGGACCCTGTGAGTTAAAGAAAATATAATGATTTTTCGAGACAGGGTTTTAAACTCTTGTCACCCGGGCTGCAATGAGGTGACCTGATCATGGCTCACGCAGCCTTAACCTCTTGGGCCCAATCAGTCCTCTCATCTCAGCCTCCCAAGTAGCTGGGGCTACAGGCACCTGCCACCACACCCAGCTAACTTTTTTAAAGTTTTTGTAGATGTTGTCCAGGCTGAACTGCTGGGCTCAAGTGATCCTCCCAAGTCCACTTCCAAAATGTTGGGATCTGGTAACCATTTGAGTTTGTACCTCCTCTTTGGCCCTAAAATTAAGACCAAACCAGGCAAAACTACTCATAATGGGTATGGTATTATGGAGTCAATGCTCAAAATAATAGTAAAACATCTTGCAGACCCCTCACATCGTTTTTTTTTTTTTTCTCTTTTTTTTTTTTTTTTTTTTTTGAGACAGTCTTACTCATCACCCAGGCTGGAGTGCAGTGGTGTGATCACAGTTCACTGCCACCTTAACGCTGAGCTCAGGCGATCCTCCCACCTCAGCCTACCGGGTAGCTAGGACTACAGGCATTTACCACCACACCCTTTTGTATTTTTTGTAGAGATGGGGTTTCACCATGTCACCCAGGCTGGTCTCAAACACCAGTGCACTCCAGCCTGAGTGACAGAACGAAACTGTCTCAAATAAATAATAAAATAACAAAAAGTAAAATTTGTATTACTCGTTTATTACCTTATCAAAATCATAATAAGAAATAATAGTATTTATATCCAGAAGCTATTGCCATAATCAAGTAATAGAAGTATAACGATATCTAAAATGAGAAAAGTGGGGCCGGGCGTGGTGGCTCACACCTGTAATCCCAGCACTTTGGGAGGCCGAGGCACGTGGATCACAAAGTCAGGAGTTTGAGACCAGCCTGACAAACATGTGGAAACCCCATCTTAAAAAAAGCGGGTGGATCACTTGAGGTCAGGAGTTCAAGACCACCCTGGCCAACATGGTGAGACCCCCCATCTTTATTACTAAAAATACAGAAAAGCTGGGTGTGGTAGTACACACCTGTAATCCCAGCTACTCAGGAGGCTGAGGCATCAGAATCACTTGAACCTGGGAGGCGGAGGTTGCAGTGAGATGGGATCCTGCCACTGCACTCCAGCATGGGTGACAGTGAGGGGAAAAAAAAAGATCAACTAAAAAATGGGTAGTAGTGGTAAAGGTGGAAGAAGGGGAATTATACTAATTTCATTACCGTTCCTTGCTGGGCATTAAAAGAAACTGACTAAGGAAAAGGATTAGGAGGATTATATAAATATATATAAAGGTAACTGAACAAAAATTAAAATCTCAGGTGAACACAACTAAGCAACAATAGTGACAGTAAAAACCTAAACAATTAATTGAGATTGAACTGAGGACAAAATTATGACCATGTTAGTGAAACAGAGATGGTTATGAACATCTGCATCAACTATAAGGAATGAAAATACAAGAAAGAAACATACTAGGAGTAGGAGATACAAATTTAACTCTTGAAATCCAGGACATATAAAGGGGTGAAAATAATCAACTGTATGAAAACTTAAATGACATTAGGTGTTCCAACAGATACAACAAACCTGATTTTGTGAACACAAAGTATACCTTCTTTTCAAATACAGCCTTAGCCTGGAAGGCTAAGGCTGCAGTGAGCCGTGATTGCACCACTGCACTCCAGCCTGGGTGACAGAGTGAGACCTTGTCTCAATAAAATAAAATAGGATATGATTAATAAAAACTTTTTTGAATGTTTAAAACCTTTAAAAGGAGTTCCTAAAAGGAAAATAGAACAAAGTGGGATCTCATAGTCTGACTGGGAAAACAATTCTATAAATATGTCAATAATCCCTCAGTCTATTAATCGAGTTCATTTCTGACCAAAATCTTAAAAAAGAATTTGCAAAGGGATTTGACAAATCAATCCTTTTTTTAAAAAAACATTTTAGCATTGAATTTTTCAAATATATTTTAACAACTAGAGGAATAATGTACCACCTTGCTTCAGTAATTACCAGCATATGGTCAATCTTGGACAAGTTCATTTTTAAGTTTATCTGAAGCGTAATTAGTCATTAACATCTGAAAAAGACAAATGACGACAAAGTTTAATAGTTAGCTAACAGAGGTATTGTAGATAGCCCTGAAACAGATTCACATTTTTGTGAGCATTCAGAGAGTGACAACGGTGCAATTTCAAATCAGGGTAGACAGGATGGCTTAAAATTCGTATTATTGGGTCAATGGGCTACAAAACTGGGAATAATTGAAGTTAAATAATTTACAGCTGAAATATGAAGAATAAATTTCAGATGGATTAGAGCTCTAAATGTAAATTTAAGCCTCTAAGAGAATTAGAAAAAGTTAAAGGGGAATTATAGATTCATAATCTTGGTGTTAAGGTCTCCCCAAGCCATGCAAGAATGATAAATTTGATTACATGAAAACCTTAAGCTTCTATAGAGTGGGGAAAAAAAAAAAAAAAAAAGAACAAGTTACAGACAGAGAAACATATCACTCATAAACCAGGCCAAGGAGACTGGACAAACACGAAACGTATATCGCTCATAAATCAGGCCAAGGAGACTGGAGATGTGAAGTAGGAGGTATGTTTTGGAAAATACTTTATTTAATGTTACCCACGTACAGGATAAACGGCTTCCCACGTCATGTCCCAGAAATCGATTAGGGGATGGGATTTGGGTGATTACTTTCTTCTGTTTTCCTGATTTTTTCTCTTGTTTCTTTTCTTTCTCTCTTCTGTTTTCCTGAATTTTTTTTTCTTTCTTTCTTTTCTTTCACTCTCTTTTTTACAATGATGCTGTGTTTGTAATTGACGTTTTAAATTCTGTAACGATTACATTTGGGGGCGGCCCTCCCTTGTTTCCTGAATGGAGTGTTGATGTTTCAGCGGCTTTGAGTTTACTCGTGGAGGCACCTAGGTTTGGGGCTTCCTTTGTGTCCCCAAGACACCTATTGCAGAAGTGAGTCCTAAGAGGTAGAAAACAGATGCATGCGCAGAACTGGGTGAAGCAGTGTGGAGCCCGTGTGACAGGAGGCTCGGGCGCTAACACATAAGCGGACTTCCTCATTCCGCTTCTCCTCATCCTCTCTCCCAGTGCCACCCGCATCACTCATCCCATCCGGTCATTCCAAGTCACACGCAAGAGTTCGTTCCCCGCGCGCGCGTCAGCCTAAGTCCCGCGTCTCCACTTCCGGGGCCCGCCGGGGAACGCCCTTGCCCCGCCCGGTCGCTTGTTGTGTTGTCATCACGTGGCGTGGGCGGGCCCTGACGTCAAGGGGAGGGGAGGGACGGCGCAAGCGCAGAAAAGGGGGCGGGGGACTCGGCTTGTTGTGTTGCTGCCTGAGAGCCGGAGACAGTCCTGCAGCTGCCGCAGCCCTGCCAGCCGCCTGACAATGTCCCACCTAGTCGAGCCGCCGCCGCCCCTGCACAACAACAACAACAACAACTGCGAGGAAAGTGACCAGTCTCTGCCCCCGCCGGCCGGCCTCAACAGTAAGTGTGGGGCCGAGGGCTTGGTGAAGGGGATGGGGGAGGAGGAGCCGCCCCAGCCGCCGCCACCGGCGCGGCGCGGGAGGCGGGAGGAGAAGGCAGCCCATTGGCCCAGGCCTAGGATGTCCGGGTGACTGACAGCTCCCGTCACCTGTCAGGAGGAGGGGCGTCTGCCTTCCTTCGGGCCTCTCGGTGCCCTCTGAGGTCTTGGGTCCTGGGCCTTTTGGGTTCGCGGTCCGGGATCGGCGGGGGTGGCGCGGATCTCCCCGGTGTGGAGGGTCCCCAGCAGCGGAGCTGGGTGGGGCGGGGCGGGGGCTGGCCTGGGCGGTGGGGAGGCCGGGTGGGAGGAGCAGGCCGCGGAGGGTACGTGGGCCGGGATGGGACGTGCGGCTGGGACGCCGGGGGATGGACGCGCAGGAGCGGGGTGGGGCGGGCGGCGGCCGCGGGACGTGTCAAGGATCAGGTGTGCGGGGTCCGGGAGCCGGCAGCGTCTGGCGGGCGCGGGAGCCCCCAGCGAGCATTCCTTTGTTGCCACATGTTCGTCAGGAAAATTCATTTACTGTTCTAGGGGTGGCTTCAGTCACGTGTGGGGTGAGAGGTTGTGCCTTGCTTTTCCTTTTCCTTTTTTTTTTTTTAGATTTCTCGAAGTTGCCCAAGTAATTTTTTTTTAAGCGATGGGGTTGTGTGCCCAGTAAACCTGAGAGCTGCCTCCTGAACCACCCAGGAGTCTGGGGCCATGCATTTAAAGAAATGAAATTAAAAACGCAGTCGGGCAGTTGAAAGTCAACAGGCAGGGCTGATGGACTACCCAGGCCAGGGGCTTTTCTTAACATTCCGCTGCTTAGACGTGTGGTCCTCAGATTTTTCTCAGGCGTTGTGAGAGCCAGGAGCCTCCTTGGAAGGGTTCTTGCCTAACCTTTCTGTAATTCATGTCTTGGGAAAGAGGTAGTGGGGGCAGTGAGCATGTGGCCAGACTGTCTTTTCAAAACCACTTGGATGCTTAAAGGTCGTGTAGTATCTTTCGTAAGAGGGAAGTGCTTCCAGTGTGGCCTGAAGATTATTATTCCAGGGAAGACAGTTGCAGCCCTCACCAGGTAGGGATGGAATTTGGATGTTTTAAGATGGATGCTGCTTCTCCAGGTTTTGATGGGTTAACTCCCAAGACCTTTAAGTGTCCTGTATTCCAGAATGTAAGATGGTTATATTATTTCCCGCAGCAAATTAGGATGAATGTATGTGTCTTTAAACATTAATTGTATCACATATTCATATGCAATTTTAAGTTATTTGCCCGTGTTTAGCATACTCTCTTGGATTTTAGAATGGGAAGAAACTTCCAGTAGAGAAACAGGTCTTGATTAAGGGGCCTTGTCCAAGTTCACAACCAGCTGGGAGCAAAGCTGAGGTTCTGACATTCAGCCTGTCCAGTGCCTTTTTTTTTTTTTTTTTTTTTTTTTTTTTTTTTGAGATGGAGTCTGGTTCTGTCACCTAATAGCTGCGTTTTCTCAGCTCACTGCAACCTCCGCCTCCTGGATTCAGGGATTCTCCTGCCTCAGCCTCCCGAGTAGCTGGGACTACAGGTGCCCGCCACCCACCTGGCTAATTTTTGTACTTTTAGTAGAGACGAAATTTCACCATTTTGGCCAAGCTGGTCTCAAACTCCTGACCTCATGTGATCCACCCGCCTGGGCTTCCTCAAGTGCCGGGATTACAGGCACAGCCAATGCGCCCTGCCTCTTTTCAGGACTTCTTTTCAGTGGTCCAGAACCAGGCTTCTTTTCAGTGGTCTTGCTGGTGTATGTGTCTTATTTTGTCAGTGTTGTTATTCTACCTGATGCACCAAGGTGACCCACCTTTCTGTCTCTTGGTAGTATTCTGTTTAATTGTGCAATTTTCTTATGAGTGAAGATACTTGGTAGGTGTACATGATTTCACTAAACGCAAAGGGATTTTCATCTTCCTTTGACCCCTTTAACAACAACACAAAGGGCTAAGCCAGGCAGGGCGCGGTGGCTCACACCTGTCATCCCAGCACTTTGGTAGGCCGAGTTGGGTGCTTCACTTGAGGTCAGGAGTTCTAGACCAGCCTGCCAGCAAGGTGAGAGACCAACCCCCCCCACTACTGAAAATACAAAAATTAGCCTGGCATAGTGGCAGGCGCCTGTAATCCCGGCTACTCGGAGGCTGAGGCAGGAGAATCGTTTGAACCCGGGAGACAGAGGTTGCAGTGAGCTGAGATTGTGCCACTGCACTCCAGCCCTGGTAACAGAGCAAGACTCTGTCTGAATGAAAAAAGAAAAAAAAAAGGGGGGGGGGTGGGAGTTGAGCCATATGTCATTGTTTGTCTTGGTGTCTTACAGACCTATGACAAGTTTGATATCTTTGGCCAATTTGTTCCTGCTTGGTTGACATCGGCTCTTACAGAGGTGGAATTACACTCAGGCTGCATGGGATATCAAAATGTTGCTTTGGGAAATCTGCTGGATAGCATTTTATGTGGGTTAGGGTGAGCTTCCTGAAAAGCTTTTAGATAATGCCATGTTTAATTACTCCCCTCTTGCCTCTTACTCTGTTCGGTTTTTTTTAGCTCATTACACAACACTGGACTGAACAAAACAAGAAGCCTCATTGATTCCTTGAAGTGATTTTTGGGTACTGGGCAAAACAACTTAGGCATCTAGTACTGTCCAAATTGCTGATAAGTTGAAGTACTTTGTTGGGTAAAGTTGCACAACTGAAAAACAGGGGATGAAATGTACAGATTATCTTGGGTTTGGGATTTTATCTTTGGTTCAGGGGTCAAAGCAGAGTTTCAATAGCAAATTATTGAAATATTTGAATAGTGAAGTATTTCTGTGATTTTTTTTTTTTTTTAAGTTTACCGCTGTGAAGAGACTGTTCACTTTCATTACAAATTACAGGGCAGATACCCAAACTCTTGCCAAGTGAAAAGGATGTTGTCCAGTTTGTTTTGTTGTTAAGAATTTTTAACTGTTTAAAAAAAAAGAAACAATTCTTAACTATTAACTTCCTTAAGAATATTTGAATAAGGTTCAATGAGTAAGGAAAATCAAAGTAGTAGTATAATTCTTGTTGAGACGTATAGCCTTTTTTTCTTTCCTTGTTTTTATTTATTTTTATTTCTGAGATAGAGTCTTGCTCTGTCACCCAGGCTGGAGTACAGTGATGCAGTCATAGCTGATTGCAGCTTCCACCACCTGGGCTCGAGTGATCCTTTTGCCTCCGCCTCCCAAGTAGCTAGGAGTACAGGTGCACGCCCCCACACCCAGCTAATTATTTTATTTCTTGTAGAGATGGAGTTTCACTTTGTTGGCCAGGCTGGTCACTGGCTAACTTATTTTTTGTAGAGATTGAGTTTTGCTTTGTTGCCCAGGCTGGTCACAAACTTTTTTTCTTTTTTTAAGTAAATCTTCAACCATGATGTAGTTGCTTTCCTGTTATCAAGAGTGCTCTTAAGGCCTTCATGAAGTGTCACTGCGTCATAATAATGTTTTGAATACCTATGTAACTTGTGTGTAAATACTTATACAAAAAGACAAATTTTTTTTTTTTTTTTTTTTTTTTAGAAGAATGTCAGTGACTCTTGTTGGCCTGGTCTGGATTTCAGCATCAGATTGGCCTGGTCTGGATTCCTTTCAATAATGAATGAAAGGCTTTGAGGAAAGAATGTAAATATAATGAAATATGGAAAGAGTTCCATGTGGACCTTGAAAAGTTATGGGGGAAATTGAGGAGAAATACTCTTCATTTTCTCCTCCCCGTGTCCCAAAGCTCCTCTTCTCCCCTTATTGCAAGAGAATTGAACTAGTGATTATAAAACTGTAAAGATGATGTAACATACATTAAGGAATGTAATCACAATTATTAAACCACCTTTCACAATCTGTTACATTAGAGAATGGAGAAGCACTCACAGAGGTTTCTCTGAGTCTCTTAGTCATTCCCAAAAACCCAAACCAGCAAGTATTGCATGTCATTGCATATTTTGTACAAATTGGCATAAGGAACAGCTCTTACTTCCTTTGTAAAGTCTGAATCATAGAGAAGCTTCCAGCTTTTAGTTTTCAAGCTTGATTGTTAGGAAGAGAGTTCACTCTGTAGTTTTCTACTTTGTATTGGTTGGACTGCACAAACCTCTTATCTAGCATTGCTTCCTTTCCAAGTAAAACTGGACTTTGTGAGGGTTGGTAGAGTTAAAACACTAAGAAATTTTGAGTCTGTAAATCAGGAACGAATCAGGTGATGGGAAAAAGACGTGTTGTTCATCTGTTGAGGAAGACAGATTTGCTCTTTTGTGTGTTACTCAAAAGATTAATATGTAGCCTCTTAATGCCTATGCATATAACTTTCTCTGCAGCATCTACGTATTTCCATAGATGATACTTTTGAAAGAAAATTACTGAGTTAAAGGAAATTACCCTTTTAAGGCTCTTAATACCTATTGTCGAATTATTCTACAGAATGTTCACTGAAGCGCTACTTGTAATAACAAAGTATTAGAAACAACCGTCTGAGTAGTGGTTAACCATTGCCATTTAGAGAATGGTGAAAGTACGGTATATCCTTATAAAAGATGAGATGCAGCGCGGTTGTTCAGAAGAATTAATGTCTTTGTGTATTGATAGGGAAGACATCTGAAAAACGACTTACAGATTATGTAAGTATGTGAGTCTGGTACACTTTCATTTCTTTATAAAAACAAAAGCGAAAACAGACCTATATTTCATTGAAAAAGTAAAAAACAACTCTGAAGATCTCCATGTGAAACTCAAAAGTGACTCCTTTGGGTGTAGGAATGGGAGGTCAGGAGAAATGGTGATTGTAAATTTTATGTACTGATTGTTTACATTTTCTAGGAACACATTTTTGCAGTAAGGAATGGGTTTTATATGATACAGAATGTAATTATAGTAGCTAAAACTTTCTTAGGGAGCTTTCTTATTGTTCTGCGTGCTTTATTCATTTAATCCTCCTAAGAAAGTCTTTGAGGTACATACAGTTATCTGTTTTATAGATGAGAAAACTGAGGCTGTAAGTACCCTGTGCAAGGGTGACAGCTGTGACTGAGAGTTGGGAGCCTGGCTTCAGTCTCTGCCCCTGACCACAGTAGACCAGTATATGGCAAGTACAAATTGCCTGCCTTAAGTAGAAATGCTTTCAGCTATGCCACAGCATGTGGAGGCCACAGCAGAGATCACTTTTGCTAAGCGTTTCTAGGTATGTCTCTTTGTTCAGGTTTCTAAAGTATATTTTAGATTATGATTGCTTATGCATTTTTAATGAAGAAAATAGAATCCAGACATTGATTTGAAAGTCCTTCATAAAAGTAAAAACCAGGCTGAGAGCAGTGGCTCATACCTGTAACCCCAGCACTTTGGGAGGCTAAGGTGGGAGGATTGCTGAAGTCCAGGAGTTTGAGACCGACCTGGGCAATGTAGGAAGACCCCATCTCTACCAAAAAAATAAATAAATAAATTAGCGGGGCATGGTTGCATGTACCCTGTAGTCCCAGCTTATTGGGAGGCTGAGGTGGGAGCCTTGCTTGGGCCCAGGAGTCAGGCTGTGGTGAGCTGTGATTGTGCCACTGTACTTCCAGCCTGCGTCACAAAGCGAGACTGTCTCAAAAAAAAAAAAAGAAAAGAAAGGAAGAAAAAAAAACAAGTAAGGACCGGAAAACCTGATATTTTTTGTTACACCCTTTTTTCTCTTTGATCATCTACTTCAAATGAGTATTTATTGTATTTTAGGGAAGACTGGCTTCCACAGAGACCCATCTGGAACTCCTGGTTCCTTAGCTCTGCTTCTGTCAAGGCAGCTCTGGGTTTCGATTTGTTTTACTGTGTGCATTGGGCTTCTACACAAGAACAACTGCTCCCGTTGGTTTAAAAATAAGTTTGAAAATCCTAGAAGCAGTAGGAGTCAGAAAAAAAACTGTTTTTCATATACATAGTCTCTCCCCCACCCCCTTTCTCTCCAGTTGAAATATTTTGCAGAGCTCTAAATTTAGGGACGCTTTTGGCATATTTCTTATACACTCCAGAGGCACTCGAGTGAGTTCAATTATCTTCAGTGTTAGGTCTCTCTTAGTTTTGCTAGTTTTAATTGCTAATCCATTTTGAGTTCTCTCTAGTCTGTGTCCATTTTATGTGTGTATAGAATGAGGCCACAAAGAGGTTGTAGAACTGTGTCGTTTGGCAGCAGAGTCCTAAGGAATTGGTGGTGATTATGGGATGTTGGTAGCCACTGGGGCTGCCTCAGATGGAAAGCAAAAGGTTCTAAGTATTTATAAATGTAAATTCTACTGTATAACTGAGTGTCTTCCATTTACCAGCACTTGATACTACTAAATCCTCACAGCAACCCTGTGTTGTTATTTCTGTTTTACAAGTGAGGAGGCTGAAGCTGAGGTCACACAGGTAGACAGGAAGCGATGGGTTCAGATTCCCAGCCAGGTCTGCCTGGGAGCTTTCCTTCTTATGAGGGTGATGTTGAGTTCACTCTGGATCTGGTGTAGCTATCGCCACAGTGAGAATGCATTTTAGAGTTTGAGCCAGTTTTGATGATTGCTTCATCTTACTGACAATACTCCTTGTTTATCCCTGGAACTCTCTCTAATGCTTCTGCTGGGAGTTTAGAGGGATGGGCCCACTAAGCTGCTTGGTTACATTTTTAAAACAAAATTTATCGTAAGAAATGGAGGCTGGGCGCAGTGGCTCACGCCTGTAATCCCAGCACTTTGGGAGGCCAAGGTGAGCACATCACGAGGTCAGGAGTTCAAGATCAGTCTGGTCAACATGGTGAAAGTCCATCTCTACTAAAAATACAAAAATGAGCCGGACGCTGTGGTGCATGCCTGTAATCCCAGCTACTTGGGAGGCTGAGGAAAGGAGAATTGCTTGAACCAAGACTCAGGAAGCAGAGATTGCAGTGAGCCGAGTTCGCAGCACTGCACTCTAGCCTAGGCTACAGAGCCAGACTCCATCTCAAAAAAAAAAAAAAAAAAAAAAGGAAATTATTAACAAAATGTACCACTATCTCATTTTGCTGTGAAGTTAATTTATTGGCCACTGTTAACAATTATTTCAATTCTCCTACTTAAGTTTCTTGCTGTTCTTTTGTAGAGACAGGGTCTTGTCATATTGCCAAGGCTGTTGTAAAACTCCTGCACTCAAGCAGTCCTGGTGCCTAAGCCTGCCAGAGTGCTGGGATTACCTGTGTGAGCCACTGTACCTGGCCTCAGCTCTTATTAAAATTAAAACACCTGAATACTTTTAGCAGACTTATTGGGCCAATATTTTCAAGACCTATGTAGAATTACCAGTGCCACATCCCCTTTTTCTGTGGCTCCACCCCTTCAAATTTTTGCCCAGGAAAACATTCGTGTTTGCCTGTAGCTAATGTGCAGTTGTTTCTGCCCCCATATCAACAGGGCTTAATGAAAACTCTAGAAAGTAGGAACTTGTGGGAGAGAAGAGAAAAAAGACGAGTTCACAAGGTATGTTTAGTGTATAAAAAAAGAAAGACTAGAAAGCACAGATTAAAGGAAGTGAAGAAACGAATCAGTGAGATAGAGCTAAAGCTTTTTTCTGAATTTTTAGCATTATCACCTGGTTTCGTTAACCAGCTGCATTAATTTTATGCTCCTGATTTGTGCGCAAATTGAAATTTTTGCTACTGGATTTAAGTTCCCTCTCTAGGAGTTTCTCTGTTGTTTGCACTAAGGAGGATATAGTTGCTAACTTACTTAGATGACCTTTTCTGAAATTTCTAATTGATAATACTTATTGTTTCATTTACTAATCAGATAAAGCTGAGTAGCTTAGGTAGACTATGAAGAGAATGTCTCTGTGTGTGTATATATACACCAGCTGAAATGTTAAAGGTAAGTAGCCTGTCTGGTAAAAAAGTAGCTATTTTTTTTATGAAAAGCAACCTCACGGTTTTCAGTGAAGTGTTATTATAAACTAAGGTTTAACAAAAGAGAAAATTGGCTGAAAAACACATTTTCCAAGATGTTTTAGAGTTCCAGTTTCTTCTCGGCTGATGGCATGAGCTATTTCAGGAACAGAACTAAATAGATGTTTAGACTTTTATTACTCTTTATTTTCTTCAGAATACTTTTGCATTTCGTTTGAGGAGAGTCAGAATTCTTATCTGGATTCACCATATTCACATCTGTGTGCACGTGACAGATTTCAGTTCTGCCGTGGTTAACTTATCTGACTTGTCCAACAGGTTCCTGGGTGGAGCTACCCATGAATAGCAGCAATGGCAATGATAATGGCAATGGGAAAAATGGGGGGCTAGAACATGTACCTTCCTCATCCTCCATTCACAATGGAGACATGGAGAAGATTCTTTTGGATGCACAACATGAATCAGGACAGAGTAGTTCAAGAGGCAGTTCTCACTGTGACAGGTAAGTGAGATCCATGTTTTGTGGAATTCAGGACACGGGTGGGTTACAGGGCTCATTATCTCTAGGAAAAATTTATTTGCTTAAATCTTCACTTAGCAAAAATGCCTCCTGATATATTGCAGTGTAATATATATTCCACAGATACATACGTTGTGTTTATATCAGACAGCTAATTGACAGGTGTTCCAGTGCCCACTCTTTTCCTCCAGATTGTCACTTTTCTTAATCAGATTACATTATTTTTAGCAGTTTATCCGTTTAAAATTCAGTGGCATAAATGCTAATTCATAGGATTAATCTGACTTTCTCCCATTTTCCTTTGAGTCCCCCTTTCACAGATCACAGACCGCCTTGAATTAGTTACCTGTGTATACATCTGTCTTCCCTTCCAGATCTTGAGGCTTCAAAGGGCAGGGGCCGTGTTTCATCTTTATTAGCTTCACAGTAATGGTGCTGGCACGTAGTAGACACTAAGTGTTTGACTCATAGGAACTGCAGGTTGATTCACATTATAGCAATATTTGCACAGTTGGAAGCGCCAACCAAGGTCTGTAAAGGTAGTTTTGAAGGCCCTTCTCCTTTCTCAGAGATGTTTTGTTTCAGACCGTTTTTCTGTATGTGACCTGAGGAAGCTAATTCCATGGATTAAAGACTGCTTATGGTGAAAGAGTAAGATTACAGTGAGATATATGTGTGGAATGAAACCAGGTTATTATTTTTTAGTGTAAGCTTTTCTTTTTTTCCAGAAGGGCTGAATATTCAATGACAGTTACAAAATTCTTGTTTCAGTGACAGCTACACTGTGAGCATTATGGGGCACCGGATGACCTGGGTAGTTGTTAACTGATGTTAACCGTTTAGCAAATGCACAGGAAGCAGATTAGGGAAACGTTGAGGAATGTAAACAGTGATTATCTTTAGGGATGCAGTATGGATATTTTTCTTCTTAACATTTTTGTATTTGGTAAAAATTGTGTATATTGCACATATTATTACCTACCAGAAGATGTGAAAAGGAGAAATGAGTTAAATTATATTGCAACTTCCTGAGTGGCTTATGATCCACTAATGTTGCCAAGGCAGCTGGGGGACTGGTTTGTTGGCTCTGTGGCACACTGTGCACCCCCGCCACCCCCGTGTCATCCCTGACTTGTCCCTGTGCTTCTTAGAGCCTGGGATGGCTCTTGTCATAAGCAGAACACAGCAGATGGCTCTCTTCTGAACAGCTTGCCCTTGATTCCAGTAGCTACAGCATTAGTCTGTCTTGCCGAATGAAGATTTATGTTTATATTTTGGAACTTGCTGATGGGTTTCTGAAGTTTTCTGCTTGTTATGGCCTGTCAGCAAGACTTTCACTCTACATTCCAGTGTGTGAGCTTTGATCATTGACACCACGGTGTCCAATTGAATATGCCTTCACGCTCCCATGATCGTATTTAGGTTGCAAAAGCATGTGAAAAGGAAGCATGGCAAGTGCTTTTGAACACTTTCCTACCCCTCATCTTATGTATCTCCAGGCCCTAGATTCATGGTCATCTTTCAGAGAATGCCTAAAACTCGAGTGTGCAACAGTACTCTCCTGGGATGTCTGACTAATAACGCTTTACCATTGAAGAGTGTCATCAAAAATCATGTCATTTGAATTGCCATGCGTCTCTGTATTTGAAGTCATTGGGAAGTGTTTCTTGTTGGGGGGAATGTTTTAGGGTTGTTGGATATCAGTCCTAGAGCTGATTTATGAGTCTTTTCAACTGAAAAATTATTCCATAGAAATATTTGTGCTGCTGCAGGGGTTGTTAGCTGGGAACCCAGTGTGTTCTGCTTCGTGTTCCACCCTGTTGCAGGTGTTTTCACCTCGACGGCATCCTAGATTCACCCAGGGAGCTTTTAAAAGTGCCAGCACATGGACTGCATCTCAAGAATTTCTCATTTTGGTTGACAGGGCAGGGTAGAGACATCACAATATTTTAAAAGCTCCCCAGCCGATTCTAATATGTGCCATGGGTGAAGCTCTAATGCATTCCAAATTATTTTAGGAGGAATAAACAGTTTAGAGAAGAGGTTGGTGACAGCATGAAGAAGCATACAGAAGCAGAGCAATGCTTCCCTAGGATTCTTGACTTTGTCACCCTGCCTGCCTTGACCTGGTCAAGGCTATGTAAGGCTGACGCTTAACTTGATGTGTAGCTGTGAAGCTAACGGTGTTAGGATCACAAAGATAGTAAACTGGGGCCAGTAGAAGTGCCCAGTTCTGGTTGACTCCTGTGCTAGTTCAAGACAGAAATTTCCTAAACGTATATGATGTTTGATACAGAACCAGCTTTTCCCTTTTCTTGTCCTCATTTAAGAATCCCCTATGTCAATTATACCAGTCTAAAAAACTCCTAGGCCTAATTTGTCTGATAAATTTCTGATGATCTTACTTATTTCTGAGTCAGTCTCACCAGCATCTGTGTACATTAATTAACATTGTAAACATACATACTCTTGGTAACTTTAATAGTTAATATCTATCCCTTTCAGCAAGTTAAGCCCCAAATGTTTTTTATTTCTATTTTAGATTTTTGGAGGAGGGTATGTGTATGTAGTGAGGGATCCAGTGACTTTCGGTGTTACACAAGGAATCGTTGATAAAGCTAAGAAATTGACAGCACATTCTGTTCGTCTCTTATATCAAGTACAGTTTGTGATTATGTGGTTTTTGTCTAAAAACTTATCTGTAAATTTTTATAGTTCTAAAAATATATTTTGTACAGTCAGAAAGATTTTATATTCATATATAAGCTTATATAATTCACTATCAAATATCTCAAAGCAAATATTTCTGAAATAAGTAAAATAGTGGCTATCAAAGTTGTTGGTCTTTATATACTTTTGCATTCTTAAAAATAATTAGGGACCCCAAAGGACTCGCTTGTGGGTTTATATATTTTGATATTTACTATATTAGAAACTAAAACTGAGAAAGTACATATTTAGAAATAATACATTCTAACATAAGTTTTTTTTACTGAAAATAACTATCTTCTGTAAGTCCCCCCAAGTTAATAAGAATAGTGGCATTGTTTTACACTTTTACAAATCTCTAATACCAGGCCTATTAGAAAACAGCTGGCTCTCATCCGCTTCTGCGTTCTAACTGTTGTACTATCACACATCATGTAGCCTTCGGAAAATTCCATTAGACACTCATGGGAGAATGAGAATGAAAATGGCAAACAAATCCTACTAGTATTACAAAAGGAACTCTAACCTCGAAGACCCTCTGAAAACATCTTTGAGAACTACCTTACGCACTGTGAAAACTACAAGTGGTGAATTATTTAATAAGAGAACTTTGAGAAAAGGAACTCTAAAGTTCCCAAATTTGAAGATTATTTTATCTTTAATGGACCAAAGACTAGATATAAGAAAATGTGACAGTTAGTGTCTGTAGGTAGTATTTCCTTTGCACGTTTATCATTTTGAAGGAATTCATTACTACTCAAAAACGGCAGAACATTCTCAGTGTAAGAATGCTCAATTTCATTTGGCCCTTTAATATTACATAAAATTTTCTTGTATGGGGTTAGGATAAATTTTCTGATTTGCTTTTTCAAAGCCATACTGCTATAATTTTTAATTTTCTTATTTCTGGTAGAGACTAAGTCACTTGACAAAATGAGAATTAAAAGTAATAGCTAAATTTTTTCTCTTCTAGCCCTTCACCACAAGAAGATGGGCAGATCATGTTTGATGTGGAAATGCACACCAGCAGGGACCATAGCTCTCAGGTGTGTGGGGGGGGATTCTGATTTGCAGCAAACAAGAAAGATGCACATTCTCTAAGTGTGTTTTGCTAAAATATATTAAAGAAAAAGAAGACTTTTAGGAATAGTTTGAACCTGTTACTGAATTTCTGATTTTGGAATTTATTTAGGATGATAATAGTTCTTGCCACACTCCTTTACAACTAAGGATTTTGGGCCCTGTCACTCTAAAAGAATTGGAAAATTTTTGTCTGTAATGAAGCATGCCACTACGCCATGCTAGTTTCTTTTTTTTCTCTTTTTTTTTTTTTTTTTTTTTTTTTTTTTTTTTTTAATTGAGATGGAATCTTGCTCTGTCGCCCAGGCTGGAGTGCAGTGGCATCATCTCGGCTCACTGCAGCCTCTACCTCCTGGGTTCAAGTGATTCTTCTGCCTCAGCCTCCTGAGTAGCTGGGACTACAGGTGCGCGCCACTGTGCCCAGCTAATGTTTGTATTTTTAGTAGAGATGGGGTTTCACCATATTGTTCAGGCTGGTCTCAAACTCCTCACCTTGTGATCCAGCAGCCTTGGCTTCCCAAAATGCTGGGATTATAGGCACTAGCCACCATACCTGACCTACAGGCTAGTTTCTTGAGTTTATAAATAGAAAAAACTGAGACAGAGGCTTTAAGACCACAGAATAAATGAAAGTTAAGGTTGTGTTAGAACTAGGTGTGAAGACTTTTTTTTTTTTGTGCCTGAAACCGAAGCAGTGACTTTTGAGATAAATTTCCAGAGCTAGACATAAAATTTATCCAAATTATGCAGGATTCCCTGAAGATAAATATCGTTTACTAGGAGTTGACATTGTTGGGAACATAGATGGATATCGTATTAAAATCTTACACGTTTGTATTATGAAACTTAAAATATGGAAAGTATATAATTGTTGCTAATGATTTAGAATACTCATAGCGAGGCTTTAACTTGATTGGTAGGTAAGATCACCTAAAAGTGAGGACCAGAACCATTGTCTTTTTCTTCTGCTTGAAAAATAATGAATCTTCAGATGACTTGCAACAAAAACCTTGTTTTGTGGGGTTCTCACTATGCTGTGTCCTTGTCCCTTTGCACTAGAAATATTCTGTGTATCTTAGGTCCACCCAATATTGTTTCTGAAGGCCACAGAATTCCTTCATACTTTGACTATGCTCAGTTTTTGCTTTTCTCTGAAATACTGAAAATGTATGGATTCACACAAATTTATGATGAGCTTTATACTTACAGAGAAGCTCACGACAGCAGGCTGTCGTGTCGTAAGATGATCTGACAGGAGCATTTGAGCTGCTGGCTTCTGCCTGTCAATTTGGCCACGTGCAGTAAGCTCTAGCTGATGTCGAAGAAAAGATATAAAGTCTCCATGGCAGAAAGTGTTTCAAGGAATCCAAGAGAGAAATCACATTCTTTGCTGTGGTCTTTCCTGAAGAGGATTTCTTCAATCCATATATCACCTTTTACACAGAAAGCTTAGATTAGCATTTTCCTTTTTTTTTTTTTTTTTTTTTTTTTTTGGGGGGTCTTTTTTTTTTTTCTCGGGGGGGGCTAAGATACACAGAATGCCGTTTGGCGCCCACCAACCCCCCCCCCC